>NW_026562483.1:152500-175000 GCF_027474105.1 Poeciliopsis prolifica
ATGTCTCCCAGTTCCAGTGTTAAATGTTTATTGGATGTTAAAGTTTGTTGATTATTATTATTCCATTTATATTATATTACTGGAAAATGATCTCAAAACAACATTATCATTTATAACTTTTGGGACAATTGGATGATCAACTCTCTCAAATGAAGGCCAAATAAATCCTTTAAAAGAAATTTAAAAACTGCTTTCTACCTGTAAAAAGAAATGGAGTAAATAACTGAAGTGCTGGACATAAATCTGCAGTTCTCTCCAAATTTTAAACTGTTCACAAATTAACAATATCTAGAAGTGAAAGAACATTCTTGCTAATTGAAATAAAAAGAGACTTTGCAAAAAACTAAGTGGAACTGTTCCCTAAACAACAGGAAACGGGGAAATGTTTAATTTTAGTTTAATTTCTAGTTGTTGTTTTCCTTGCTGTGCCGCATTCGGCCAGCAGATGGCGCTGTGAAGGTCAAGTCTTTGTTGCTGCTGGTCTGTTTCAAAAGGCTTCATGTCTGCTAAAGTCAGGAATGTTTTTCAGTGGAACAAAATAAAATCTGAACCTCCTGATGGGTAGAAATTACTTCTCCTCTGCCTGTAATTGCATCACTTCGTGACAAACATGGTGGCGCTAGAGAGCTGATGATGATTGACGTTAACTTGGCACAATGGAGTAAAATCACTAAACACGTTTTGGTTTAGCTTTTCTGTGAGGAAAAAAAATAGTGTCAAAACTGAAATCAGTGAAGTGGAAATATTTTATGAATTTCGTCCAACCTTTAATGATCTCTGCAGTATCTGCCGGTCAGCTGGCTGAAAGCACCATGCAACGGCTTCTTGTTTTTATTATTTATCAGATGTTTCCTAAACAGCAAATTAAATGGTTAGTTGTTGTTGTATTTCTAATATTGTGCTTATCTTGTCTTTTTCTCCCCATAAATGGAGAAATTCTCCCACTGCTGAAATGTCGGATATTATTACAACAGCAGCATAATAAACTTTATTGGTATTTTCCAGTTGAGTGGAATCAGCCATGAAAAACGCCCGGGAGAGCGGGTTCGGATCCGTTGGATGGCGCCGGCGGTGCCAGGCAGCCGTTATTGTTCTGTTCTTGGCCCACAATCGGTCCAGCAGCCAAGTTAATGATGTCAGCACAGCCAAACGAGGGCCAAGGTCGCGACCTTTCATTCCACCGCGCTCTCCGGCTCGTCTTCATGCCCACTCGGGCAGACGCAGCACGAACACAGGCCTTGTGCAAAACGCAAAGCCTGGTGTTTATGCTCTGAAAAGCCACACAACAGCGGCTTCAGCGTCTGCTTTTAAACGGATTTGTGAGTCGATGTCGTTAAGATTTCCCAGAGTCTTAAGTGAAGGACATAATATTTTTATCCACATGAACAAACTTGCAAGGTCAACCTGACGGGGATTTAGCCGCTCCGATCCTCTAATGTTACGTCATCTCAGACTTTCTAACGACTTACTCAGCACAGCTGCCTTCGCGCTCATAAGTCAGTGGAGGCTAACGGCGTTAGCCGCAGAGCGCTTACACAACCGGGCTTCACTATGTCAGCCGCTGGAGAGCGGCGCAGAAAAACAAGGACATGTTTCTGTTGAAGACGCATTCAGTGGTTTTGCATGTCAGTGAGCAGAACGGCAGTAATCCAAGGTTCATTCTGCCTGTTCTGGAATAATGTTATTTCTGTAACGGAGCTCCGCCCCTCATCCATTAACCTCTCTGACTCTGAAGTGACTCATGCTCACATTGAATTATACAACAGGGGATTAGACAGTTTTTGGGTGTTTCAGTAAAGTGAAAAGAACAAATGGAGCAAAAACTTTAAGCAGCTGCAGCCTGAAATATTCTTTATTTAACACAAAACATTTCATGTTTACCACCTGCTTCTTTTCTTTACTGCTGCTGCTGTTTATTCTCTCATCTAGTTATTTTGTAGATTAAAATAATAGTCTGTAATATTTGTTTTATATGCTCTAATTGGTGAATAAAACATTTTATTGGCAGAAATAACCAAGTCTGACCCATCTGGAAAATTCAGCTTATGCAAATCTGAATAAAACTCATTTAAGTGTTTAATAATTATGACGAAAAATTCAGCTTACAATAAAACAGAAACGTAAAAATAATATTGGACAAAATTAAATGGATGCAAAACACAAAACAACTATAGAAAAATGGACAGAGGTCAGTTATATTTGTGTCTGTACTTTGACTAGACCGTTGCTTGATCAAAATCAATATCGGGGGTTGGATCCCAGTTTCATATCTTCTGACGTTTTCTGACAGGCTTGTCCTGGATTTAGCTCCATCATCCCGCAGCATGATGCTGCCACCACCACGAACATGTTGACCCACATATTATTTTCTCTCTGTTTAATTCTCTACTTTATTTCTGGCACAAAAAATCCTAATAAAATACTTTGAATGTGAAAAAGCCAGAGATGCGAATGCTTTTGTTGCATGACATCTTGAATTTAAATATTTCAGTGTCTTTTTCACATCAACTAAATCTCAGATCTTCTGTTTCTGGTTGAATAAAACCCTCTAGCAACACTTTAAAAACTTTTACTGAAAGTTGATCCAGATCAACAAGCAGCTTTTGAGTAAATGTTTAGTGGAATAACACGGAGCCTGTCCGAACACCAGACGTCTTTATTCGGCGTCTCTCACGCGCTCGTTCTCGGTTTTATGACTCATACTCCCTGATCCGCTCATGTGACGATGCAGGAAGTCCCCGACAGCCAATCAGAAGCTTCTAAAGCAGTCGTTTCCATAGCGACGTGACAGTGACAGCAGCAGATGGAGCTGCTGCTGCGAAGGAGAGAAATGGAGGAGAAGACTGGCCACTAATGCGGCCAGTTTTAACCTTTAACCCCGTCTTTCTTCTCTGTTTGAACCAAACCAGCTCAGAAGCTTCTATTAGAAGCGCAGAGCGTCGGTGAAATCGATGTAAAAACTGTTCAAAGAGAAGATGAGTCGTTGTTTCTGGGTCCTCAGATCTCTGGTAGCTTCATGACCAGATTTTCATTAAAGTCTCTGTTTCTCCAACTGGAGGTGAAGATCATCATCACAGCCTCAAACGTTCCTCGCACTGAATGGCACGCTAGCTAGCAAGTTAGCTTGGCTGGTCCTAAAGCACTAATAATAAACTACAGTTCTGGCTATGGCTATAAAGCACTTTACCAAGATTATATTCTGCAGAAGCCAATTTACTAAATTAAAATTTAGCAGATGCTAGCAAACTGCTATATTAATATATTTAATGGAAACTAACGTTAAAGCTCCATATCAACACAGCACTGACAACAGTCAGTCATTCACCCTTTCATGCACACGCTCATGATGGTGCAAGCTACTGGGTAGTAGCCACAGCTGCCCTGACAATAAAGGGCTAAACCAACATGGCATTTAGCATAAGCTAACAATAAGGTGCTACACCAACATGGCATTTAGCATAAACTAACAATAACGTGCTAAACCAACATGGTACTTAGCATAAGCTAACAATAAGGTGCTAAGCGAACATGGTATTTAGCATAAGCTAACAATAAGGTGCTGAACCAACATGGTATTTAGCATAAGCTAACAATAAGGTGCTACACCAACATGGTATTTAGCATAAGCTAACAATAAGGTGCTACACCAACATGGTATTTAGCATAAGCTAACAATAAGGTGCTACACCAACATGGCATTTAGCATAAGCTAACAATAAGGTGCTAAACCAACATGGTATTTAGCATAAGCTAACAATAAGGTGCTACACCAACATGGCATTTAGCATAAACTAACAGTAAGGTGCTACACCAACATGGCATTTAGCATAAGCTAACAATAAGGTGCTAAACGAACATGGTATTTAGCATAAGCTAACAATAAGGTGCTGAACCAACATGGTATTTAGCATAAGCTAACAATAAGGTGCTACACCAACATGGTATTTAGCATAAGCTAACAATAAGGGGCTACACCACATGGTATTTAGCATAAGCTAACAATAAGGTGCTGACCAACATGGTATTTAGCATAAGCTAACAATAAGGTGCTACACCAACATGGTATTTAGCATAAGCTAACAATAAGGTGCTACACCAACATGGTATTTAGCATAAGCTAACAATAAGGTGCTACACCAACATGGCATTTAGCATAAGCTAACAATAAGGTGCTAAACCAACATGGCATTTAGCATAAACTAACAGTAAGGTGCTACACCAACATGGCATTTAGCATAAGCTAACAATAAGGTGCTAAACGAACATGGTATTTAGCATAAGCTAACAATAAGGTGCTGAACCAACATGGTATTTTAGCATAAGCTAACAATAAGGGGCTACACCAACATGGTATTTAGCATAAGCTAACAATAAGGGCTACAACAACATGGTATTTAGCATAAGCTAACAATAATGTGCTACACCAACATGGCATTTAGCATAAGCTAACAATAAGGTGCTAAACCAACATGGCATTTAGCATAAACTAACAATAAGTGCTAAACAACATGGTACTTAGCATAAGCTAACAATAAGGTGCTACACCAACATGGCATTTAGCATAAGCTAACAATAAGTTGCTAAACGAACATGGCATTTAGCATAAGCTAACAATAAGGTGCTGAACCAACATGATTTTTACTGAAAGCTAAGGTGCCACACCAAGATATTTAGCAGAAGCTAGCATTAGCTTCCACCATGTTGACACCCACCCATTTGACGGGAGAGAACGTGAAGAGGCCTTCAAAACAGTTCATGTGAATTTACATGTCTGTTTATTTAACTGCCTTAGTTGCTTGTTCATGTGGAAAGGTTCGGGTTGTTTAACCACATTGTCATGTTTTTCTCAGATGTAGAACCCAAAGTAAGATAATAACTTCTTCTCATGTCTTTTGGTTAAATGAGGTGATATTATTTAACCCCAGTTTGCTGTGTTATGGTGGAGCAAGTCTTTTAAAATGACTTTCAGAACATTGCTAAGTCAACTCGAAAACGATATCTGACAGAACCCGGCTGTCGCCACCTCAGACCGACACTTTCCTGACTCCCTATCAGCTGTCCTCTTGAAATTAATCCTTAATTTAGTTTGTCTCTGTGGCGTTGCTGCTCTGCTACATGACACCAATCTATATTTAAATGACTGGTGGAACAAACAGGCATGTTGTCTTACAGAAGTATCAACACTTCTATTAAAAACATCTGCTTTCGTTTTTGAAAAACAAATGTAATTAAAAGGGTGGAAAGAAGTTTTAGCGTTTTCAGATAAGGGAGTTTGTTTTCTTCCTTTTTTGCAACCAGATTTCTTTCATTTCACACCATTTCTTTACAGCTGCACCACAGAATATCCTGACGAATCTCACTGTCTTTGCATTAATATTGTCTAACAGTGAAATCCTTTGCTTTGTTTGGATTTGGTCTTGAGTCTTTTCTCTCGTTTCTCTGCTCAGATCACAGAGTTGTTGGACGATGAGAAGTGTGAAGCAGAATGTGAAGAACTGCCGCAGGACGGGGAGGAAGGACCCGCCGCCTCCGAGTCACACAGCCACACCGACGACGACCGCACAGCCAGGTGAGGCTGAATCTAACAAAGACCCGAGCATCAAACCCTGAGGGACGCCACACATGAATGAAGCGTTACAGCACAGCGCTTCTTCCTGGAAAAGCTTTTTTTGCTCGGATATGATTTAAACTACGATTCGTAGCTTCAAACAACAAACAAATCCTATAAACTTGACCTTCATCTCTACAAATACTAATTTTATTGCTAACTTTTAATTGCACAGTTCTGGTAAAAGATGATCTGAGATCAATTTCTGGGTTTTTACAGCTTAAACAACATTTTCCTTACTGAGGTCTGAAACTCTTCAAATCTAACCTCAAGATCACATAAAAATAGATGTTTTATGTAAAAAGACACAAGATCTGCATAAAAGGTTGCACCTTTTCTTATTTTGATTGGCTGTTATTAATTTCATACTGTAAATTTGAGATTTTGATCATTGACCAAAAGCGTATTAATATTAATATTAATACGCTTAATATTTGCCTTTTATATGTTGTTTAATATCAAATCTTTTATTTTGAAGTACTTGTTTATTTCCTTAAGCTCTTTGAGTTCTGAGGAAAAATATAATTTCTGTCTCCATGCCAATGCAGAAAAGCTAAATATTTTCATTTTAGACCAGAGATGTAAATATTTGGTTATAAGTCAAGAATCGTGATGAGAAGTTGTCGCGCTCAGATTTGACCTGTAGGTGGTGATGATATTGGCATTAGCAACACTTTATTTAATCTTATTTAAATCTGAAATTTAAAAACATCTGTTTACTTTTTTGGGCTCTTTTCACCAAAATCACAGTTTTCTTTTAGATGAGAGGTGGAAAAGCAGCAGAAAGTGTGGATGCATCAGAGGCCGACTGTCTGATGCATCGAACAGATGTCTGACGTCTGCAGCAGTTCAGATGCTGCGTCAGCCGGCAGGTTATCTAACGACACCGGAGGACTGACTTTCACCAGGCGGTAAAAAATGAGCTGCAGGTGGATGGAAATAAAAGTTGTCAGAACTGACACCGCATCAGCAGGATGTACAGTTCGACCCTCATTAGAAAAACCCCAGAAAATTCAGATTTAGCAGCAGGTTTCTGACAGTTAATGAGGCGAGCGCCTCTTTTTTACATTCTTATTTCTTATTCTTATTCAGAAATCGATTGAAGCAGATTTATTTGAATGAATCTGCCTTCCAATGATCTGGTATCAAGTATAGTTTTTAGTATCTGGTTTAAATGTCGGCCTGACGACGGAAGGTGAAAAAGTTCCTTATTTTAAATGTGGCGTCTGTTCCTGAAAGTTGCGCTGGGTCTTGGAGCGGCTGATCTCAGACGAAGTCGTCCTCCAGTGACTCATCGTGTTGTTGACTGTTTGACGGACAGCGGCGGCTGTCCTCTTCGTCGCCTGCAGTAATGGCCTCTGACAGCTAACACGCGCGTTAGCGCCTGGAGGCCTTCGCTCCTTTTACATCTATATTTAAGCGCTGGTATTTCTTCTCTGGTGACCGGCCTGGAAGTGTCGCTGTCTGTGGAAAGGAGGAAGAATCCCAACCACAGGAGGAAGAGGAGGAAGAGGAGGATGAGGAGGATGAAGCTCGCCATCAGTTGTTGATCTGCAGTGTGAGTGGACGCGGCGCACCAGTAAACTGCCCCAGCAGGCAGAAATTACCCATCATGCAGCTCGTAAAGTCTCTTGATCTGAGATGATCTTATTGGGTGTTTGTTTATTGGCCCGCTGAGGCGTTTTATAGCATCTGGACTAAACAGGACACACACAGCCTGGCGTCCCGGGCGCCTTCAGGATTCACCTGTTTCTGCCTCCCGTTCACTTCCTGTCTTCCTGTCAGAGCAGCAACAGTTGGGTCTCTAAACAAGATGGCGCTAACTCATTCGTTATGAATTATGGTCATTTATAGTTTATAGGAACTCTAAAGCAGATTGATGGGGAATCGTTTCCTTTCACAGCGATTCCTCATGATGACTGTTTGAACCTCCTGGTCTTTTCCAGTCTGAACGACAAATGGAGACGCTGCAGAATCTTCTCCGCTTCCTCCTTGCATTGTGTTTTCACGACATGGTCCCAGAGACAGCGCCACCTTTCTGCAGGCAGCGTCCTCCAGCTGGATGTTTCCACCCAGGAAGATAGTTTTTGATAGTTTTTGTTATTTGGTGGAACCATAGAAATGCAGATAAACTTTATTGCCTGTGGATACAGAGAATTGGCAGAGGAAGCAGAGGGAGCAGCACCTTAACTTTGCCTGTTGGTGGTTTTCCCAAAGCTCTCAACTTTATTACTTTTATTTTCTGAACCTTTTCCTTGGTGAAAATCAACATGAGTCCAAAGTTTCCCTTCATTGCATCTTTCCGTTCTTTAAGCTCCTCTTTGTTGTGGCGCCGTCTGCGTAGGTACCAGCATCGTCGCCACGGAGACGGTGCTGGAACATCCCGCGTCGCCACGGCGTCTCCATGGCGACGTCTCCATGGCGACGTTTCCATGGTGTTACAAAATGGAGGCCGGCTGGCAGCGGTTAAATTGTCCGAAATGAAATTTGTGATTCCTGTGAATAGATTTTGTTTTTGTTCCGTTTCTACTAAAAACCTTCACATTTGATGGAGTTTATTGTTCGCTGTGGGCAATTTGCTCTGGGGCAACAACAGGGGCAAATAAATACATTAAAACGTCCACATAACACAGCGCAGCCATTCACCACCGTTCTCTAATATTAAAGAGGAAGATATTTACTCAAAAATACTTATATCTGTTCGGACATTTATGTTCATGTGAACAACTTTCCTCACTTCATTAATGTAGCAAAAGTCTTGAAAGGACTGCAGCACCAATCAGACGATGTGCTGAATCGTTTCCTGTTGCATCTGATTGGCGTTTCCTGTTGGATCTGATTGGCGTTTCCTGTTGGATCTGATTGGCGTTTCCTGTTGGATCTGATTGGCGTTTCCTGTTGCATCTGATTGGCGTTTCCTGTTGGATCTGATTGGTGTTTCCTGTTGCATCTGATTGGCGTTTCCTGTTGAATCTGATTGGCGTTTCCTGTTGAATCTGATTGGCGTTTCCTGTTGAATCTGATTGGCGTTTCCTGTTGCATCTGATTGGCGTTTCCTGTTGCATCTGATTGGCGTTTCCTGTTGCATCTGATTGGCGTTTCCTGTTGCATCTGATTGGCGTTTCCTGTTGCATCTGATTGGCGTTTCCTGTTGGATCTGATTGGCGTTTCCTGTTGGATCTGATTGGCGTTTCCTGTTGGATTTGATTGGCGTTTCCTGTTGGATCTGATTGCGTTTCCTGTTGGATCTGATTGGCGTTTTCTGTTGGATCTGATTGGCGTTTCCTGTTGGATCTGATTGGCGTTTCCTGTTGGATCTGATTGGCGTTTCCTGTTAGTTCTGATTGGCGTTTCCTGTTGAATCTGATTGGCGTTTCCTGTTAGTTCTGATTGGCGTTTCCTGTTGGATCTGATTGGCGTTTCCTGTTGAATCTGATTGGCGTTTCCTGTTGGATCTGATTGGCGTTTTCTGTTGGATCTGATTGGCGTTTCCTGTTGAATCTGATTGGCGTTTCCTGTTGAATCTGTTTGGCGTTTCCTGTTAGTTCTGATTGGCGTTTCCTGTTAGTTCTGATTGGCGTTTCCTGTTAGTTCTGATTGGCGTTTCCTGTTGAATCTGATTGGGGTCCACAGTTTCACACATTAACTGGACGGACCAGAACTTCTGCGTTCTGCTGCTGGTTTGGCCCAATTGGGTGGGACGACCACACTTTGGTTTCCTCTGCAGAGGAAATGATGTTACAACAATAAATACTCTTTACTTTAATGAAAAGCTCTCGCTAAATGCTGTTTTCAACGTTTTAGAGGTTTAATAATGAAGTGTCTGCAGCCTGACTGAGACATTTTATGCTCTTGTAAAGACGACAGTTTATTTAACCAGTTCAAGTATCCAGAGAGGGGCTTCACTTCAGCAGCACCGGGCGGGTCCAGGCTGGTTATCTGACCCAGACAGCAGCACATCTGAGCCGGACCGCCGGTTCTGCAGGCTGACCTCAGATCCAAATCACAGCTTTTACAAGTTCAGATTCTTCTTCTGGGTTTATTCAACTGCAGCTCACATTCTGTGGTTGTGATTATTTTACTGCTAAATTTAATTACTGTCATGTTTCCTAACTTTGGTGATTGATTAATTTTCCTGAATAAGCTGCATGATTCCCAGGCAGAAACTCACATTTATCTGCTTTGTTTTCCTTCTTACCTTTAATTTAGGTGCAAATAAAAAAGATTAAATGGCTCCATTAATGCTGGATTTGAGGAGCCCTGAATACAACATGTTGAAAATGATTTTGTGTCCTGAATTGTTTTATTGTAGTTTCTCCTGATGCGAATGGCAACCGTGTCTCTTGGTGGCCAAAACGGAGATGCGACTAGAAAAAAACTATTGATTTTTTACTAATTTCTCTTCCTGTTGTGTTTTTTGTGATTATTTCTGCCTGGATTTACTGAAAAAAAAGCTTTGCAATTTGCATTATTTTCTTTCGCCATGACATGTTTTTATAGAAAAGTTGAAATTGCTGCATAAACCTTAACAGAATTATAACGTAGATATACATAAAATCCTATCCTGAGGAGTTTTTAAAGTGCAAAAACATTAACTGTATAAACAGAACCTGAGCAGTTTTTGAGCTGCACACAACATGCTGAATATTCCCATTTAGTCTGTATTTAATAGATTTTTGTCTCTTTTAGTTTTTTGATGAGTCATGTCATTAAACCATGACTCATGTCTGAGCCAAATCGCTCTAAAAATAAAACCTCCACAGATTTAAGCTGGAGAAAAGTCAGATTTACTGAACAAAGTGTTTTTTAAATGATTATTTCTGTTTTCCTCTCTTTGTCTCGGTGATCTTTTGTTGCTGTCTCTGTCCGCTCTGTATTTTATTAAATCTCTTAATGCGTTTGATAAGCAGTTGCCGGTTGGAGGATGAAATCGGTTTGGTTCTGGTTCATGTGTATTTTAACGCGGCTCTGCACCGCCCAGCGGACCGCTGCAGGACCCGCTGACTTTCTATTCATCACTGACAGGAAGCCCCTCCCTCTGCTCCATCGCTCCTCCCTATTGGCTGCTGGCCCAGCCTCTGCCGTCCATTGGCCCTCCTCAGGCTGTTGCGTGGTTACATCAGGAGCTCATATATTTGAGCAGAGCTGGCTGTTTACTGCAGCACTTTTCAGAGAGCAGACTGAGACGACCTCTCGCTCTCTCTCTCTCTTGGGCCACATTATGCATCCAGGTGATGTGGGCTCTGCTGCTGGACCTGCTGGTTCTGACTCTGGTGCCGCGAAGCGCTCGGCTGGGATAACCCAACAGAAGAGACCAGAAGTCGAGTCGGATTTTCACTCCAGAAGAATAAAAGCAGACGTTTTTTTTCTGAGCCGGTCAGCAAAAAAAACCAAACAAACAAAAGGGACAAAGAAACTTGGAAAACAAGCCGAGTCTTGACATTGACACACCTACAGGGTGGACCGGTTCTGGCACAGATCAGCCTGAGAGGAAACCTGGCTGGAAACATGAGGATGGCCTGTGACATCCTGCTGCAGAGGTAAACAGCAGCTTTACGTAACTCCTCTGGGTTGGATGCAAGGGTGGATGCATGGTGGATGATGGGTGGATGGATGGTGGATGATGGGTGGATGATGGGTGGATGGATGGTGGATGGATGGTGGATGATGGGTGGATGATGGGTGGATGATGGGTGGATGCATGGTGGATGCATGGTGGATGATGGGTGGATGGATGGTGGATGATGGGTGGATGATGGGTGGATGATGGGTGGATGATGGGTGGATGATGGGTGGATGGATGGTGGATGATGGGTGGATGGATGGTGGATGCATGGTGGATGATGGGTGGATGATGGGTGGATGCATGGTGGATGCATGGTGGATGATGGGTGGATGCATGGTGGATGCATGGGTGGATGCATGGTGGATGATGGGTGGATGATGGGTGGATGGATGGTGGATGATGGGGGATGATGGGTGGATGATGGGGTGGATGCATGGTGGATGATGGGTGGATGCATGGTGGATGATGGGTGGATGATGGTGGATGCATGGTGGATGCATGGGTGGATGCATGGTGGATGATGGGTGGATGCATGGTGGATGCATGGGTGGATGCATGGTGGATGATGGGTGGATGCATGTGGATGATGGGTGGATGCATGGGTGGATGCATGGTGGATGATGGGTGGATGCATGGTGGATGATGGGTGGATGCATGGTGGATGATGGGTGGATGCATGGTGATGATGGGTGGTTGGGCTCACAGAAAGTCTGTTTGTTGATTCACCCGGATGAAAAGGAAGCAGAACCAAAGGAAGTGAGCCGGTTGTGAGGCGCCGGCCTTTCCTCACGCAGCAGCTCCATGTTATGTAAAACGCAGACTGTCTGAGATGCATCATTCATTATTTAACATGTCGGCAAACTGTTGGTGAATAAATCCAGAGTATCTTACGTTCTTGGTTTGGATTGTGTTTATATCATTTCCTCCTTTCGAATCGAGCTTCAGATTGTTTAGATGAATTGTTCCTGTTTCTGAGAGCAGACTTCAAGGTTTGTAGCTGTTTATGGAACATTAAGTTCTGCTGATGATAACAGTGAAAGCAAGTTTGAGTTTTTGTCAACTGCAGGAGTTTAGGGGAGAAAAGCACAGACATTTTGTTAACTGCGGTTTGGGTAACCAAGCCGTGTTTAGGCTGAATCTGCGGAGCTGCTGGGAAACGTTGGGTTGAACGGAGACCGACCGACCCGAGCTGTGAAAGCGAGCCGCGCGTTTCCTGGGCTGCCGCGCGTTTCCTGGGCTGCAGCCTCGCCGGGGTTTGGGCGAAGTGCTGCAGCCTGTTCCCGTCCAGCCAGATCTCAGCACGCAGATGTTGTGCTGACAGCAGCACTTCTGCAGAATCACAAATTAAACTTCCTGCTGCCACGCACACACACACACACACACACACACACACACACACACACACACACACACACACACACACACACACACACACACATACATCATACTGTCTCCAGATTATATAATCCAGAGGCTCCAAACGTTTTGCCTTGATGGAAAATGGAACATTTTACTAATAACATTCAAAAACTGTTGTTTTAAATTTTATCGGCTTAATAATAAACTAAATAATTTAAATTTTATTAAAGTAAACACAATAATCAGAGTTTTGTGGAAAACTGACAGCTTTTGCTCCTGAGAAAATGGGAATCTATTTTTGCACCACATATTTTTAAGAAGACGTTATTCTGTAAAAAAATATTTAGAGAATATTTCCCTGAAAAATGGAAGCGTCCATCTGCATCAGCCACCTTTGTTTGCAGGCCAAGTTGAACTTAGAGGACCAGCCAACATGCTTTAGAGGGGCCCCATCGGCCCCCGGGCCACACTTTGGACCCCCGATGTAAACATAGTCCATATCCTGAGGAGTAATCTGGTGATCCACTTGCTCAGCTGTGATACCTGGTCGGTTAGAAACCTCCTGAATCTGTTCAGATGAAGCTGAAGTGAAGCTGCTGATGGTGAAAACGGCTGAAATGGAGGAAGTTCACTCTTTAGAAATGAAAGCTGCTCCAGTGACGCTAATGAAAGCAGATTAGCTTCCTGTTGGGTTCCTTTCAAAGCGTTGAGGTGTGATTCTTTAAGATGTCACAGGATCTTATCTCTGTTTCTGGGCTCTAATCCGACTGCTTGGCTCGGTGGCGGCTCAGGCCGGTTAGTAGTTTCAGGTCAGGAACCTCAGCTGAACTTCAGGAGCTTCTTCCACCGGATGAGCTAAAGGATGTGGCAACACCTGGATGCAGGTTTGACCAACTCGATGGACAGGAAGTGGCTCAGAGGCTCAGAGCGATCCAGGCTGAAGCTCAACCCAAACTGAGACCTGCTGGAAAACCAGGTTCACTGAGAGAGAAGCTGGAAAAAGTCAGACTGAGGCTTTGCTACCAAAGTAGCTGGTGAACCTCGGAGACCGTAACAGGAAGGAGTCTTGCTGCTGAACGTACGAAAGGAAGCCAATGCAGTCGGAGTAATCAGGTTTCTGCCGCTGTTCCTGTAATGCAGCGGATGTCCAGCAGGTCCAGCCCTGCAGAACCGCTTTGTTCTTCACCACCTTCAGGTTTCTGCTGCGGCATCGAGTCATGAAACCTGCAGCAGGAGCAAAACATTCAGGTCCAAATCTGGGAAAAACCTTACAGCATTTTGTGCTGAAGTTGAGTTTTACAGTGAACCGGGTTTTTTATCTGTTTCCGAAACATTGTGCTCAAGAATAAAGAAAAGTTTACTTCTGGAAACAAACAGTGACCAACAGCCAGAGCTAGTCGGCCCTCGTGTGCGGCGCCTTCATTTCTCCCAGAGTTCAGGCCCAATCCTGAGAAAGTTTCTGAGTTTCGCTTTGTGTTGGTGATTTAAGTTCTGCAAAAGGTTGTTTCCTCGTGATTCCACTTTAGTCTTTACAGCCGTTTCTCCGGGATTTTGCCCTCCAGCATCCTGCAGAAAGGTATCTGCCGTCCGAGAACACGGCGTCCGAGAACACGGCGTCCGAGAACACGCCGTCCGAGAACACGGCGTCCGAGAACACGGCGTCCGAGAACACGCCGTCCGAGAACACGGAGTCCGTGTTGCGTTGGGTCGCAGCGCCGTTTGGTGTAAGGAACAGCCGCCATATTCAGGCTCCCAGGGACCCGATGGTGTAAGAGCAGATCCTGTCTCAGCTACTGAACGGCCCTGAGGTGGAGTCCCTCAGGGCCCTGAGGTGGAGTCCCTCAGGGCCCTGAGGTGGAGTCCCTCAGGGCCCTGAGGTGGAGTCCCTCAGGGCCGTCGGATGTCATCAGCTGGGTCAGTGGCGGTTCTGTCGGGTCAGCGGTGGTTCTGTCGGGTCAGCGCAGTGACCAGCAAGAAGAGAGACGCACGATGGACACTCGGTCTAGTCAAAGTTCCAACAGACAGAGCTGGGTAGTAACTAGTAAACTCATTGTCATGTTTAACGTTTTGGAAAAATAAACTTTCACTACGCTGTACTTTTACTGGAGTCATTTTATTGTGAAGTATTTCTACTCGAGTAAAATTTGTGGATTTTCTTCTACTGAATGAAAAACAAACCAGACGGATTCAAACTTGCAGCTTCGGTTAAAGTTTCACAAGTTTCTACTAAAAACTTCTTTTGCCAGATTCTGTCATTTATTGTTATCAATTATTTCAACTTAGAATACAAAGATTTCCTCTTACCTTTATATTTTTGTCCATCTGATGATGTAATTTAAATATTAAATGATTAATGATTCAGTACTTTTACCAAATACTTTTTATCTTGAGTAAAATTATGTGGAAGTTTTTCTGCTTCTGCTTTAGCAACATTTGTGAGATTTTGATGAAAAGCTGTTGAGAAGAATAAACATAAAAGTTATTATCGTTCTCCACTTTTAATAATTTAAATTATTGATCCGTCTGCTGCCCTTGAAGTGTGTTTTCTGTTGCTTTACGCACACACACACGCACACACACAGAGACACACACACCCACACACAGACACACACACACACACACTCTCTCTCTCGAATCAGATCTAGCAGACGTCCAGTCTAAATAACCCAGAGCGGCGGCGGGCCTTGTTTCTGTTGCCTTCACTCGGTCCGGGTCGGATCCGTTTCAGACCGGTTCTGATCAGATTTGTCAGAACCGGGTCCACTGCAGGTTCTGCAGAGGAACTTCCTGTCCTAACGTCTGTGTCTGTCCCTTCCTCCTGCAGCTCCCGCCTCTCCCCCATGTCCATCCTGCCGGCTGACTCTGCTGAGTAAGTTTCTGTTCGTTTCTCCGCAGCCTGACGTCTGCGCAGCTCTGACGTCTG
The DNA here is from genome assembly GCF_027474105.1 of Poeciliopsis prolifica. Lineage (NCBI taxonomy): Eukaryota > Metazoa > Chordata > Actinopteri > Cyprinodontiformes > Poeciliidae > Poeciliopsis > Poeciliopsis prolifica. The sequence goes on from NW_026562483.1 coordinate 167,957, forward strand.
CGCAGCTCTGACGTCTGCGCAGCTCTGAGCAGGTTGAAATATTGGTGAATGTCCTGTGGGTGATGAATGAAGGCGTCTCCAGAGATGAAGGCGGGATGTGAACGGGCAGAACGGAGGAGGCTGCTGGCCTGCTGGTGTTTCCTTTGCAGAGCTAAACTGAAGCGTTTTGCTCAGCTTGTTGGTTTTGGAGCCTCACGGCGATGAAATCACATGACTGTCAGGCAGATTCTTCTCTCATGGGACGGAGGCAGCATGAAACCATTTTCTGTGACGAAACAAGCTCATATTACGGGATATTATTTTATTAATCCGAACTTAGAGAAGTTAAACGCACATTAATAATAATAACAGCGTCATTAGAAGAGCTTTCTGTGTCCAATAATATCAGGTTAAGTGTCACAGAGAACCTGAGGGGATAAGGTATTCTAGTATTTTTCTGGTTGGATATTTGGCCCCGCAGCATGATGCTGCAGCCGCCGTGCCTGATAGTTGCACTGCAAAAACACAGAACCTTACAGCATCTCTTTATTTAGTTTCTAGTGCAAATATCTTAATAAACCTGAAATACAACAAAACTAACTTACAAGTAACTTTTCAGCAAGTCAATAATTGTTCCATCAGCAGATTTTCTCTCTTGTAACCAGTAAATTGATCTGCCAGTGGAACCAGTGGAACCAGTGTCTCATTCCAGCTGTACTGGAATATTTGCAGATGAAACTAAACACAAACATTTGGTAAGATTTTGTGTTTTTGCAGTTACAAGTAATTTTTCATGAAGAAATAGAAACTTGATTTAAGTCAATAATGTTTTAATATTGATTAATAATGGCAGATTGTTAGAACATGGGAAAACATTATTTAATTTCCCCTTTGGGATCAATAAACTAGATTTGAATTTGTTAAAAATGAAATAATCTGCCAGTCAAACTTCCTGCTGAAACTTTACCTGTAAATTAACTTTTCTTATTCAGAAGAAGCGAAACGGGAATGTTTTGGGGAAGGTTTGCTGTTTCAGGTTGATTTAGCCGTTAGCTTGAATCGCTCTGCCGCCGTCTCAGGTTCTCCAATCGGAGGATGAATGGTTTGGCATAGTTAAAGTAAGCCCACCTGAAGCCCCTCAGTCCTGTTTCCATGGTCTTATCAGAGAAACTCCAACTCATATCATTCGACATTCATACAGTGAACAACATGAAAGTTTAAGTCACTGAAAACTTGTTAATAAATGTGATTTTTCTTTGTGTTTTTCAGGATAATTCAGAGAACCATCAGGGCTGCAGTGGAGCAGCACTTCTTTGAGCTGAAAACCAACATCAGCAAGAGGTACCAGGAAAACTCGCTTATTTTAGGAAATGATTATTGGCTTAATTATTCTGTTTAAAAAATGCCGCAGTCTGCAGATTTTTATTTAAGCACCTCAGTTTTCATTAGAAAAACATTAAAAGATGCAGATAAACAGAAGGACACACAAGGCGGCGACTGGAGAAGCACGGTGATGGCAGCATCATGCAAACACTGATTAAAGTTTTATTTGACTTGTAACTAACATTTGTTTCCAGTTTAACGTGTTTTTGTTGCTTTATTACCAGGATGAGTCCCTCCGAGCCTGAAGAGCAGGACTGCCATGACGACGAGGAGGAAGAACAACAAACAGACAGTCCCTGCGACGCAGAGAGGGAAACCCCGCGAGAACAGAGCGAGCAGCAGCCGCCGCGCGAGAGCAACGCAGAGGTCAGCATCGTTTTCAGTTTGACCCCGAAAACAGAAAACCAACTCTGGACTCAAACTGAAATTACTCACAACACACACACACACACACACACACACACACACACACACACACACACACACACAGGTAACACACACATACACACACACACACACACAACACACACACACACAGGTAACACACACACATACACACACACACACACACACACACACACACACACACACAGGTAACACACACACATACACACACTCACACACACACATACACACACACACACTCACACACACACACACAGGTAACACACACACATACACACACACACACACACACACACACACACACTCACACACACACACACCGACACACACGCACACACTCACACACACACACACACACACACACACAGGTAACACACACACAGGTAACACCACACACACACAAGTAAACACACACACACAGGTAACACACACACACACAGGTAACACACACACAACACACACACACACACAGGTAACACACACATACAGGTAACACACACCTCCAGCCGGTTTGTCGATTCTTTTCTCTGAGAGGACACAGTGTCTCCGCTGCGGGACGTCCCATCGTCTCGCACATTTAAACCTCGGGTTTTCTGACCGGCTTTTCTGCGCTGCTGGCCCTTTAAATCCCCGTCTGCCATTTTAATCTTACTGATTTTACAAGCTTACAGTTGCAACTTTAGGAGAATAAAGTGTTGTTTTACGAGAACTCCTACATAAAAACTAACAAAATGAAAGTGAGGAATGTTGAGCATCTTGTGAAGTTACACTTTATCTTCCAGAGATAAGAAAATATTTAATCTTTTAACACATCAGCAACAAATTATCAGCAGTCAATGAACCTTTTGTTGAGCAGAAAGATCCAGATCCAGTTTTAATGACTGCTTCTGCTTTTTCTGATTATTCTGTTGTTTCCTAGATCGATTGTTTCTGTTTTTAGCAGGATAAATTAAACAGACAACAGAGGAAAAACAGCTGATTCTACCAAAAACCAAAAGATCTTGACAACATTTCTGATTAAAACGACTTTTTTCTTTTCATTTGAAGACATTTTTCTGGTAAAATTGCATATTCATTCTGCTAATATTACTTTATATCAGAATTAAACACTTTTTTCCATCTTGAAGCTCAAAGAAGGGATTATTGAAGTAAAAGCTACTTTGGAAAATATTAGTAATTTCTTTTTTTTTCTGAAAATAGATGAACAATTGAAATTGGATCTGATATAAAAATCTAGAGTTTTAATTCTTAAGCTATATAAAATACTCAGAATTACTTAACGCTATATTTATTTCATTTAAAATAAATACAATTATGCAATTGTATTTATTACGTCTCTAAACATATTCATTTAATACGTTTAAAGACGTATTAAATGAAAACGTTTTTCAATTTAATTTTATTAATTTATTGCTATATTAATTTCATAACACATTTGGATTTGATTATCTTATGATAAAGCTACATTTAGTTTTTTTTCTGTTTTGTGATGATTATCAGAATCATCTGTGGACCCCTCAGTTGGTGTCTCGCGACCCACCGGTAGCCCTCGAGCCCCACTTTTATTTGCCAGCATCAGCAGAGCAGGAGGGAACCGCTCACAGGTTTTAAAAAGCAGCTGAAGTTTAAATCATAACTCACATCGTTCTGTTTTTCTGGAAAATGTTTCCAGATGATCAGCGTTTCGTTTCGTTTCGGTTTTTCCCGCTCTGGGGAGGGAATCGTCTGAATTGGGATTCACCGGCGCTTGTGGACGCCCAGCAGAGTTTGCTTTCTGTTCTTGTCGTCTCTTCTGCTTTTGGAAAGTTTCGTGATGAATCTGTGGCTGTCTGTGGTTTTCCCAGCTTCCAGCGGGAGCCGGGGGGAGGAGGAGAGCTCAGGAATGGATCTGGATCCAGAAGCTGCCACAGACGCTGGGAAGAACTTCATCACTGCCAGGTGATCGCATCGTGTTTCTGCTTCCTGTTGCTGCTTCCTGTTGCTGCTTTTAACGCACCAAACGTCTCAGAATTCATGTTTTAAAACTGTTTTCATCTTTACCTGATCAATATTTCTGTAAATTATCGTAGATTTAAAACATAAACAGATTTTACAGGAAAAGCACCAATAAACAATATCCCACATTTCATGTTGATCGTATTTCTAGGTTTGTTTTTCTTTTTAGCAACAAACATTGTGTTGCTGATCAATAAGTTATAGCAATGGACAATAATGTTGTTGTTGGACACCATTTTCAAGTAATATATATAAGAGATTAACTCATTCCCAAAGATCAATAAACTTTTAATCCATAGGAGGAACTGAAACTGGAAAATATTTAAAATTTCCAAAATAAAGAAACAAAACAACAAAAGCAAACAAATAAAATGAATTATGAAGAATCTGTAAACAAAGTTGTCCTTCAAAATAAAGTTTATTTGAGACCAGACTGAAGATTTTATCATCCAGTTTATGGAAGAATAGAGAAACATGATTAACCAAGAAATGTAAGTTATTGAGCCTTAATTTATCTTGTGATTTATTGGTTTATTGCTTTTCACTGGATGTTTATAATCAAGATATAAAAAATGCCACCAAATTTAGTTTTTCCTGAATTAATTTCTGTCTGAACGAACTTTCCGGAGCAACATTTTCCAGTTTGTTTTTCTCTGACTCAGTCGCTCTGAAGCCAACATGTGACGCTCCGTCACACGGAGGAACAGAAATCACAGCAAGTTTTGCTTTCAATATTTGTTTGTTGTCATCAGGCAGGACAATCAGCGGTTGGACGCCATGGAGCAGACGGTCCCATCAGCTGTGTGAGTACAGGACGCATGAATCCGGTCCGATTCATGAATCCGGTCCGATTCATGAATCCGGTCCAGATTCATGAATCGGACCGGATTCATGAATCCGGTCCGATTCATGAATCCGGTCCAGATTCATGAATCCGGTCCGATTCATGAATCCGGTCCGATTCATGAATCCGGTCCAGATTCATGAATCCGGTCCAGATTCATGAATCCGGTCCGATTCATGAATCCGGTCCAGATTCATGAATCCGGTCCGATTCATGAATCCGGTCCGATTCATGAATCCGGTCCAGATTCATGAATCCGGTCCAGATTCATGAATCCGGTCCGATTCATGAATCCGGTCCGATTCATGAATCCGGTCCAGATTCATGAATCCGGTCCGATTCATGAATCCGGTCCAGATTCATGAATCGGACCGGATTCATGAAACCAGCAGCACTCAGATTCTGCCCAGTATTTCTGTCTAGTTTCTAGTTCAGTGTTTCGGCCCGTTCAACCAGCTCTATTTTATCCAAATAAAGGAATTATTGGATTAAAAGAAACTATTTGAAAAGTTTCTTGTAAGTCTTTTCACTATTTCTTAACATTTAACACTATTAAATGTTAAGAAATCTGCACTAGAAAATAGACAAAATAGTTCCTACAATTTGGTGATTTTGCAGTGCATTTGTTTGTATAGATACATACATAAATATAAATATTTAAATTTCAATATTATGTCTTTAAATACACAATATAAATCCAACATGTAACAAATAAAGAGGCATAAAATTTTGTATTTCAGTCAGAAATGAACAGATTTGGTGTTTTTGCAGTTCATATATAAATACATACAAATGAAAATAGTTTATTTTTACTGTGTAGCTTCTTTAATTCACAGTTGTATTTTAATGGCTTAATAAAGGCACTGATATCCAAAAGTGATCATTTTCATAAAATACAGAAATTATAGCAGAATGAATGTTTTTTTTTTGTTCATTCTGGTTAAAATTAATTATTTTCAGCCTCATTTTAACAATGTGTCACATATTAAATTCATGTCTATATTTAAAGCCGAACAGACATGATGTCTTATTAATCTCATGACCCTGTCAGGTCACGCCACGCCCGCCGTGAGGCCCACGACCCCCCCGTTTGAAAACCTCTGGTTAAAACCAAAAACTTTTGCTGCTCCTGAATTAATCTCAGGAATTTGGGGCAGTGAAATGTTTCCATATATTTATTGCCGTCCTAACTGGCTGTGATTGGTCCGTCTCTCCTCTCAGGACTCTGATTCGTTCGGCTGCGATCAGAACGCCAACACCAGCGAGGCCAACAGGAACCGCCTGTCGCCGTGCCAACCGAGCTCCGCCCCCCACAGCCCCCACCTCCAGCTGTTCCCGGACCACCAGTGGGAGGGTAGGTTCCCCGAACGTCCGGATTATTCACCTGAACCGGATTGATTGTCGTGGAGGTCAGAAGCTCCTGAGGCCGTTTGGCTGGTTTAAACGGTTCTGTCGCACAGAGACGGAGCCCTGAGGGACGCCGCCGTCAAAACGCTGCTGTCACTCTGATTTTATTGCAGTTTTGAATAAATAGGTAAAGATTTGATCTCTGGGAGCCTCGTTTGGTAGAAAACAGCTGATTTCTGCTGCTTTGCTTCGTCTTCATGGATCAAAACTTATTTTCAATAATTCATTTCTACGTTGAGCTTTTGGACCATTTTCTCGTTAGAAAGGTGTGAAGCTGACATTTGGTTTCAGTTTGTTGAATGAATGTCGCTGTGTGATGATCTCACGGCTCCATCTCTCTTCCCCTCCTCTTCCTCCTCCTCTTCTGCCCGTCCGAACAGCGTCCCCCTTTCCCATCTCCACCTCCCTCCCATCGACTTCTCATGTATGCACCTGCAGAGAGAAGGCCAAGGTAAGTTGGCTGCTTCATGTCCACCTATTCACCGCCGCTCAGCGTCACTGACGGCTGCGATAACGCCGGGCTCCACTCCGCCTGCGGCCGGCACTTTAACGGCCTCTTCCTCTCCGGCTCAGCTTGTTAGCGTAGCGCTAACCGCTAGTGGCTTGGCGTCGACCTGCACGTCTCGGGGAGGAGCGGCTCACGGGTTTTCTGAGGTCGCTCGCCCCGCTGGCTGCTGTAGCAGTGAGTTAGAGGGTTTATGTTTCCGTAAACCTTTTCTGATGTTGACCCGGATTCTCTTCCAGACCCGGTTCCGGCGTTCAAATCCTGGCAGGACGACACGGACAGCGAGGCGCAGCTGTCGCCGCTCGCCGGCCGCATGGTTCCGCTGCCGCTGGAGGACGACGGCCGGGGACGACGGCGAGGGACTGCAGGACGACTCGCCGTCGTCTTTGCGCTCGCACCCGCACATCCTGGCCCGCCGCTTCCTGGACTTCGGAGCGCACAGCACCCAGCGCTTCCTGCAGCAGGACGCGGACGCCGCCTCGCCCTGCAAGGCGCAGCGGTATGACCGGAACCGCCCTCCTGTTTG
>NW_026562483.1:177500-317500 GCF_027474105.1 Poeciliopsis prolifica
TTCCCAGTCACGGCCTGGTGCTGCTGGTGTTGGTGTTACTGGTGTGTTTGCTGCCCAACCAGCATGTCGGCTTGATGACAAACGGAGAGATGAACGTTGGTCGATTTTAAACGAAAGCTTCTCTGCGACCGAGAGGAAAAACGCTTCAGTTTCTGGGTTTACCATCTGAAAAGTGTGGCGTGCTTTTTGTATCACGCCACTGAGAGTCAGAACTGTGTGGAACTTCCTCTGAGTTTATCTGCAGTTCAACAGCTGGACTTTAACTAGGCCACAAGGATCTGCTTCCTTCTGAAGCATCAAAAACAACTTTCAGCTGAATTAGTCGTCCATTTGCTGAAAGAAGAACAGATTGGATTAGTAATTAAGCCAAAACTACAAAGAAAATTAAACATTTTTGCATTGAATAAAACTTTGTAAATCTGTTTTAGCATAAACGCCTTTAGCGGTAGCGTTAGCTTCACCCACATTCAGATTCTGGGCAAAAAAAGACTCAGCTTTTACTGCAATTATTAATAATCTTCCGATCAGCTCTACGAATAAAAGTGATTATTTTTACATCATTTTGTGTTTTTCATAAAAATGAACTGAAGTGTTTAAATAAAAAATCTGCAGAATTTTCTCCAAATAAACGCTGCTGCAGATCTGATCTCTCTCCACACTTTTCAGATTGTTTACATTAAGCGTTCATGATGTTTAGCGTAACGTCGGGTTCTGTCAGTCGGTCCAGAATCGGTTCCGATGTGGATCCTGACTCCTCCTCTTCGTGTGTTCTCGTCCTGCAGACGCCAAACACTGTGCGGAGAGCGAGCTCGGCCCGCAGACCCGTCCCCGGAGCAACACCCTCCCCAAGAGCTTCGGCTCCACGCTGGAGCAGGGCGGCCCCGACGCGGCGGGGGAGGTCCGGGGCCCGCGCCCCACCAAAGAGGAAACACTGGAGCTGATCCAGCGCCGCGTCAAAGGCAAGAGGCAGGAGGACGGCTGGCCGGACGACATCAAGGTAAGCAGCTCGACTTTTCATTATTATATATGAACATGTGAGCAGGAAGTGAAACCAGGCGGAAGCTCTTTGTTTTCTTCATTTAACGGTAAAAAGGCAGAAAGTTTATGAAATAAGTTGAGTTGTAGTACCGAGTCACATCACAAGGTGGCGGTGCTTCAAAAAAATGATGCATCGTTTGCAAATTAACATTCAGTGAGAAAAAAGGTCAGTTTATTCTGTTAAAATAAGATTTAGTTCACAGCAGAGGCGCCATAAGTTCACAGAATGTCGATGAATAATGAGTGTTTCTGCAGAAGATGACCAAAGAGCAGCTGTCCTGTGAGAAGATGGTCCTTCAGAAGAACCTGCTGCACTACGAAGGCCTCCACGGCCGACCTGTAAGTCCGTCCTGCCGCCGCGCCGCCGCGCCGCCGCCGGCTGCAGCGGCTGCATGACGCCATGTTTCTGTGATCAGGTGACCAGAGAGGAGCGGCTGGTGGTGAAGCCTCTCTATGACCGCTACAGGCTGGTCAAGCAGATGCTGGCGAGGGTCAGCATCACCCCGGTAACGGTAAGGCCGCCTCTGACCGCCGCCGCCGCCCGTCTGCGCGCCGCCGCTAACGCCCGTCCCCCGCTCCAGGTGTCGCCCTCCAGCAAGAGGCGGAGCCAGACCCTTCAGCCAATCATCGAGGGAGAAACCGCTCACTTCTGGGAAATCAAAGAGGAGGAAGAGGAGGAGCAGAAAGGCGGCGAGGAAGAGGAAAAAGAGGAAAGGGAGGAAGAGGAGGACGACGAGGAGGAGGAGGCCGAGAGCAGCGGAGGAGAGATGCAGAGCTCCGAGGTCATCATGGCCTTGGACGCCGTGACCCAGAGCGGCGGGTCGGTCAGGAGCCAACCGGACGGGCTGAGCGACAAGATGGAGGAAGGATCCGGGAGGCTGGCGCTGGACCTGCGCCTGTCCAGCTCCAACGCCTCGTCCATGTAAGGACCGCTGCCCAGGTTGCTCTCCTCCAGCCAATCAGAGCCAGGAGGCGGGGCTTGGTGCTGTCCGTTAACTAGCCTCAGCGTTAGCCGCCTGCTATGCTAGCTGCAGTGCAGCAAGGAGCTAAGCTTTTTCAACAAATATGTAGAAAAATATTCTTTAAGTTACAATGAGAAAAACTTTTCAAACACTAAAATAGCCTGAATGACTTAGAAACTGCTGGTTTCCCACCTGCTGACTCCATTTCCCATGATCCTCCAGGCCAGAGCTGCTGGAACAGCTGTGGAAGGCCAGATCAGAGAAGAAGAAACTGAGAAAGACGATCCGAGAGTTCGAGGAAGATTTCTACCAGCATAACGGGAGGTAAGTGAAGCGACGCGTCCGTTTGTCGCCCGCACCGTCAGGAAGCGCTGAGCGCCGCCATCTTGTTTTCCTCCGTCCTGCAGGAACGTTCAGAAGGAGGACCGGGTGCCGATGCTGGAGAAGTACCGCGAGTACAAGCGGATCAAGGCCAAGCTCCGCCTCCTGGAGGTCCTCATCAGCAAACAGGACTCCTCCAAGTCCATCTAGGTTTCTGTCGGATAACCGCTGTCATCGCACACGGCGCCACCTGCAGGACGCCGCCATGAACCCTTCATCAACAACACTTCACATGTTGAGGGAAAAAAATACATTTTCAGACGTTATTTTATGGTTTGCAGAGAAACTTTGGGAAATCTTCCTGTTTGTTCGTGTTCTGTTGGGTTTGTTTCATCACACTGCCGGCGTAGCGGGAGGGGAGCGACTTCCTGCTGGCAGGTCGAACGACACGCAGGAGGCTGGAGGATCTTCTCCCAGTTTCAGTTTGTCGTGGCGCAGAGTGCTGGGAGGGGCAGGAAGGGTCAGATGTAAAAAATGTTATTTGCACAGCATTCCCAGAATGCAGCCCCTCTGTTGTTTCCATTTGTATTTCTAGAAATTAAGCACTACTTCTATACAAATATCAATATACTGTACATAAAACCAGAAGAAAATGAATGTCAGACATGTTTAAATTATTTCACAGTTGGCCCCTTTAGGTTTATTTTATGTGTGATGTTTTTTATTATCCATACTGCTAATGTTCCGACATTAACCTTTTGTATGTAACCCCAACATGTCGTCGCTCTGTGTAATATAAGCTAATATAGCAGTACTGTAGTCGCTTGCATGGCAGCACAGATCTTATCCAACACCAACTCGTCTCATTATTTGTGCCATGAAGAAGCAGCAATAATAAAAGTTTGCATCAGACATATTTTAACACGTTTCAGCTCCATGTGTCAATATTTTCCAACATTAAAATGTTTTTGACTCATCTGGTAAAATTCTGGTCTCAAATGTTTCTTCCTCACCAGTCAGAGTGGAGAAACTCCCACGCTGCTTCACACTCTCCGGTTTCTCCAGGAATCCACAGCAACTGTTTCCCTGCAAAGGTACACATTTAGTCAGCTGTTAATATCCAATACTTTACTTTTGTTTAGCTCTCACATTTTTTCATATCAATAAAGGTTTAATTTATGTTAAATGTACTAGCTTGCTGCTTTCTTTGTGACATTTTATACTAGTGTTATTGCCCCCTGGTGGAGAAACGAAGTACTGCAGATGGAAATATTTACAAAATTATCTTTCAAATTTTCCTTAGAGTTCTGCAACATAACATATTGTTGAGAGGTTCTACAAATGTGGACCAGTCATATTTTTATGATTTAACTGTTTTGTAAATAGTTGAGAAAACCTGGGAGATTTTCGGTTAAAATACTGTCAGAAACGGGCAAGTTTAAAAATATTGTATAAATTAACGGTTAGAAAAGTTCTGATCTAAAAACAATTGAAAAGTCTTTTTCCATTTCTGGCAGGTTAAAAAACTTCAAAAAAAACATTTAAATACACAAATAGTTTGAATATACCAAAAGGGCATTCACTATATTGCAACGATTTCATTTCTTTCTGTTTTATTGTACTGAATGTGGAACATGAACGTCTTTCAGCTCGACCTGAACCCTGTGCAGACCTTCACGGTTCTTCTTTCCTGCCCCTCACAAAATGGCCGCCACGTTGACGTACGATTCGGAGGTCCCCAGGAATTCGGTAGCTTCCGGTTATTGTTTTAAAAAATTAAAAGCTGCGTTGAACTTTGGGGCACTCAACATAAAACGATCGATGACTAATAAATACAGAGAACATTTTAACTTCATCGTTTCAGTCCTAATGTCCGCCGTTAGATTTCTACCGGAAGTGGATTTTTAACAGAAGCTTAAAACAGGAAGACGATATAAACCGCTGCTTCTTTAATCATGAAACCGGCTTGAAAAAATAATTTAAAAAAGTTTTGTCTTTTCACTTCTGCTGAACTTTAAGTTCCGATTAATCCGCCAACATTTGAACGGATCACTGGAAAAGCAGAAAGTTTTTTTCTAAAGATTAAAACATTAGCAAAATGAGACAATGTTACTATTAACCAGGAAGTAATCTGATGTTTGCTGCTAATTTAGCACTTTGATAACTAAAATAAGATTTAGGAGAAAATAAACACGACGAAACTCACCTGGACTTGTTTGTGACGGTTGGAGGTTTTAGCAGCAGCAGCTAATTAGGCTAATTACACCTGATGAAGGCCACGCCCACCAGCTGAGCTGCTGCCCTTTATTTTTCTAAAACAAGCTCAAATGTTTTTATTAAATAAAGAATACTGTTTTGTACTTTTAGAAACTTTTTTGTTGTTTCTTTGAATTGTTTTACTGTACAATTCGGAGACATTTAAATGCAGATAAATATGTCAGTAAATATATTTTTACCTTGGCAGAAATGGAAACAAAAGCTGACCGAAAGCAGTTATGTTCGTCTTTCTCTACATTTTTGCTGTGAAAAACGAACCAAATCCAACATTTTTTTCACAATATTCTTCATTTATATAAAAAAATATAGCAACTGCAGTGAGAAAAATGTCCATCTGCTCACTTTAAACAATCACATGATAAACTTCAAAGTCCATTTAGTGTTTGATCACAGATTCATTTTAAACATGTTTACAAGTTCTATAATAATAAACATCAAACTGGTTCTGATGTGCCTGAATATTAGAGTTATTTGTCTTCATGATTATTCCTCTGATTCTCAGGCAGTTCCTGCTTCCCACCACAGGGGGTGGAGAGTCTTACCTACTTGCAGGTGTTTCCACCTGAAGAAGACCACTCCCAGTTTTTCTGTAACATAACAGAACATTAAATCCAACCAGATGAATGAAAATCACGTGACGTATAAAAACAGGAAGGTTACATTTAAACTTTATGTGCTTTTATAGAATAAACTAAGATCCGATCCGGTAAACATGGTTCTGTTTCAGGATCCTGTTCCTGAACGCAGTGGCAAATGAGTCAATAAATAAAGTCATGATGTCTTTCCAGCTCATTTTTACAGTGCATCATTTTCAGCTCCAGTGTCTCTGATCTGATGTGTGCGGCTGGCAGCTTCAGAATGAGCAGCAGCGTTCAGTGCAGAACATCAGTAGTGTTTAGTCCAGAACCAAAACACCAAAACTGAGCCCAAACTTTAAAAAAACTCGCAAAAATACCAAATCTGCTGTTTTTGTTGCATATAATTTTAACATTCTTCATGTTGCGGCGCTCTGGTTTCGGCCGTTTGGGTCGAGGAGGAATACTGCTGGTCACCACCAGGTGTCACCACTGCAATTATTGCAACCCGCTCCTGGAGTCCGACCATCAAGCCAACAGAACCGGCGGCTCGGTTTGGTGGATTTACATCCGTTTGTACTGGAACCCCAAAGGAAGCGGATCAGAACCAAACATGGAGGCTCTTCGTGGACCATAAAGTTCTGGTTCTGGGTTTATGCCCGGGTCATAGCGGCTTGTCGATCACTGCCACTCCTGAAAAGAACAGGTCCGATTAGTTCAGCATTTACTTTGACTGGGAAATCTGAAATTGATTCAAAATGCTCAGACATTGTTTTTAAATAATTATTAATTTTTTTTTTATCTAAGAAAAAGCCAGGGGTGTCCAATGTGCGGCGCAGGGGCCATTTTCTGCCCTTGAAGTGACGTTTTGTGGCCTCCGAATGCAATTACAGAACTTAATTAAAACATCTCGAACACAAATTATTTCTCTTTTTATAACCAAGATTTTTACTTAATTTCCTAGACTTTGTTAAATATTGCAAACATTTTCAAAGAAAGTGACTCAATTTCTTTCTTAAATTTGTTCCATTCAGATCAAAATAATTTGAAAACTTTATAATTTCTGCCACTTTAAAGTTTTGAATCTGTAAAATAACGTCCTTTTTCCACAAAAAAAACCTACAAAAATCAGACTTCTTTAACTTCTTGATTTTATTTTTCTATTATAAATATTTAAAATAAAAACATTTTTAGCCTGCAACAATTTTTTACCTGTTGATTTTGGCAAAACGTTTGGACACCCTGAGTTAAGCCAATATAATTTTTCATATTTTATTTGGGTTACTGAATAAAAAACACCGCTAGCGGGCAACAACTAGCATTGGTTTTAGCACTAAATGCAGAACACACGGCTGACATATAAAACAAAAAGGGATGCAGTGCTTTGCTATTAAATGTCAACACTATGACAACGAGATAACAAGTACCGAAAAAAAAGTTTTAATTAAAGAAGTAGGTCAGTTATGCTAGCTTGACTATGACAACCTTAACATGTCGACGTGTTTCAGAATTTTGTGTTTTGTTTCAGTTAAAAAACTAAAAAATAAAAAGTCGACCCACACATCAACTCTGACAGATTATCAGTCAAGCAGACATTCAAATTAGCTAAACACCCACTGCGGTGCTAGCTTAGCTAATAGCAACGGTAGCTAATCTAACAGGCCATTCGCTTAGTAATGGCAAAATAAACATCAAGCTTCAAAAACAAACATAAACCCACTGAATGTTACTATGGCAACGAGTCTGTGTGTGTGTGTCTGTGTGTGTGTGTGTGTGTGTGTGTGTGTGTGTGTGTGTGTGTGCGTGTGTGTGTGTGCGTGCGTGTGCGTGTGTGTGTGTGTGTGTGTGTGTGTGTGTGTGCGTGTGTGCGTGCGTGTGTGCGTGTGTGTGTGCGTGCGTGTGTGCGTGTGTGTGTGTGTGTGTGTGTGTGTGTAGTATCTTGAACAGAATCTCTGGTCGTTTGGGTCTGAAACAGTTTTCTGAATGAAATGTGGCTTTTGGTCTCCAGGCTCTGCGGCTCACCGGCGTAGCTGCGTCCGTTGCTCATGTTGGTGGGAATCAGGCTCCATTTGTCCGTCATCGGGTTATAAAACTCCACAGACGACAGGTTGCAGGACCCGTCGTCGCCGCCGATCACGTACAGCAGCCCGTTTATGGCACAAACGCCTGCAGGAAGCAAAAACAGCTTTAACCCTAACGTCAGCAGATGTTTCCATATTCATCTATAAATAAACATTTAAATGTATGATTTTAAAATCCACACTTTCCAGCTTGGAACCAGGAAGTGAGGAGTATTTATTTGCGATGTGCCGACCTGCGTTCCTGCGACACATGTTCATGTCGCTGACCAGGCGCCACGTGTTGCTCTGGGAGTCGAACACCTCAACGCTCTTCCTCACCAGAGGACCGTCATGGCCGCCCGCGGCGTACAGCAGGCCGCCCAGAAACCCCGACTCCTGCCGGAACATCATGTGTTCATCACAGGCTCCATTCATCCATTCACTTTTGTCATCAGTACTGAATGGTTGACAGGCTCTGCATGTTGCCGTTTCAGTAGGTGTCCAGCAGGGGGTGCTGTTGCTCAACATGAAACACAGTTTTATGGTCCGGATGAGAAGAAGATTTTTATGACAAACTATCATAACGTCACAGACATGTTGGTGTTTTTAAATGATGTTAGTAGAATATGGATACAATATGAGAAAGATGGAAAATTACAATAAAACTTTGTTTGAATGAGAGAAAAGCCTGGATGATGTCATCCAGATCTGACCTGATAAAGATGAAGATTTACTTATTTTTCTTCTCAAGATGCAAAACTTTCCTAAAATTCATACTTTATCCTCCTAATATTACAACTTTCCTTTAGTTATATTGTTCTGACATTATTTAGATTTATTGTTGCATCTTTATGCTTCAATTTAATAGTTGTACAACTTTATCCTATATTATTAATACATCTGTTAATATTAAGGCTTTTTTCTCATAATAATACGACTTTTCTCACATTATGATTTTTTTGTATTATTACAACTTCTCATGATTCTGAAATTATTGTGACTTTTTTCTAATGTTACAAATTTTCTTGTGATAAATGAATAATTTTATTAGTATATTACGTCTTTTTCTCATGTTATCACAACATGACGAATATTATATTATTTTGACTTTATTATTATAATATTAATATTTTGGCTACTGTTCATGTAAAAGCTGCTCCCAGAGTGTGTGTGTGTGTGTGTGTGTGTGTGTGTGTGTGTGTGTGTGTGTGTGTGTACCTGCTCCACTTCTCCGTGTGCTCATGTCGGCCACGTAGCACCACTGATCAGACCGGGTCGTATTCTTCCACTGTGCTGAGGCACTGACGAGACGCCCCGTCATAACCGCCCACTGCGTACAGCTTCCCTACACACACACACACACACACACACACACACACACACACACACACACACACACACACACACACACACACACACACACACACACACACACACACACACACACACACACACACAGTTAGCCGTGTATAGCGGTGATCTTTTGGTGTCCGCCCCTCCCGGCGCTCACCGTCGACCACGCCCACGCCCACGCTGCTGCGCCGGGTGTTCATGGACGCCACGAAGCTCCACTCGTTGGTCTTGGGGCTGTAAACCTCCACGGTGGACAGACCTGCAGAGGAGAACCGGATCCTGTTGTTCTTCACATCATGTTTGCTAAATTAACACTTGAACCCATAAATGGAGGTTAATGTTTGACTTTCTGTGCTTTAAATTGATCCTCGGTTTGGATAGAAAGGCAATAATTCCTATCACTATGGAAACCTGATCAATATCAAGATATCGCGTTTGACAAAATATTCACCCAACCGCACAGCATTCTGGGAAACACAGGCAGTCGCTCAGCCTGTCAATGTGAGCTAAGCTAGTTGCTAGCATCAACTGACTCAATAATTCTATGGTTGCCTAGCAACAGCCTGCTGGTAAGAAGCAGCAGCAGTTTCAAGTTTGTTAAAACATCTTGGAAATAACCAACAGAAAAGCCAGTGGAACACGGTCTCCGGATCGGCGGCGTCTCATCGGGTTCTGACAATCCGTCCGGCGTACCGATGCTCCCGTTGAAGCCTCCGACGGCGTACAGCAGCTCGCCCAGCACCGCCGCCCCCAGCGTGCTGCGCCTCTCCTGCATGCTCGCCGCCGCGCTCCAGTGGTCCCTGGCGCCGTCGTAAACGTCCACAGTCCGCTCCCTCAGCGAGCTGTTGAAGCCGCCGACGGCGTAAACCCGGCCCGCCATGGAGACGACGCCTGGAGGAGACAGACACAGGATGAGGACGGAGACACAGGATGAGGACGGAGACACAGGATGAGGACGGAGACACAGGATGAGGACGGAGACACAGGATGAGGACAGGATGAGGACGGAGACACAGGATGAGGACAGGATGAGGACAGAGACACAGGATGAGGACAGGATGAGGACGGAGACACAGGATGAGGACGGAGACACAGGATGAGGACAGAGACACAGGATGAGGACAGGATGAGGACGGAGACACAGGATGAGGACAGGATGAGGACGGAGACACAGGATGAGGACGGAGACACAGGATGAGGACAGAGACACAGGATGAGAACGGAGACACAGGATGAGGACAGAGACACAGGATGAGGACGGAGACACAGGATGAGGACAGGATGAGGACAGAGACACAGGATGAGGACAGAGACACAGGATGAGGACAGAGACACAGGATGAGGACAGGATGAGGACAGAGATACAGGATGAGGACAGAGACACAGGATGAGGACAGAGACACAGGATGAGAACAGAGACACAGGATGAGGGAGAATCCAAAGGTTCAACCATCTGATGAAAGGAAACCGGTTAAAATATCTCAGAGAGAAACAGGAAGTCGAGAAACAAAGAATGAAAGATAAAAAGATGAAAGTCAGGAAGAGAAACATAAAATCAGACAGAAATCAATAAAAGCTAAGAATTAAAATGGTCTCTGTGCCCAGCATGGTGGTGGCAGCATTATGCTGGGGGATAATTAGCTGCCAGTCATACTGGAATAATGAAGGATGATTGAACCTTTGACCCATTTGGACCCATCAGAACAATTATTCATCATTCATAACGGACCAGAACCGGACTCATGCTAGCTTAGCGTCCCGGGTTCTGGTCCGAACACTGACCGGCCCGGCAGCGTCTGGAGGGGAGGTCCGCCACCTGGTACCACCGGTCCTCCTGGAAGTCGTAGCACTCCACGCTCCGGATGGCCTTGGGGGCCTGCCCCCCCCACCACGATCATCACCTGCACAGAGCGACACTCAGAACCGGCAGAACCCGCGGAGAATACGCCGGCCCGGCCCGGTTCTGCACCTTGGGGATGCTGACGGGGGTCCGGGGTCGGGTCCGGTCCGTCTTGATGAGGTGGCGCTGGTCCGCCGGCAGCAGGTGGTACTTCATGGCTTCAATCAGGAAGTCCTTACAGGTGTTGTTGTTTTTTATCAGAGCTTCTTCCTCAACGATCTGAAAACCAGCAGCCATTTTGTTTATGAGTGGAGGTCTCCGTAAACCAGCAGCCATTTTGTTTATGAGTGGAGGTCTCCGTAAACCAGCAGCCATTTTGTTTATGAGTGGAGGTCTCCGTAAACCAGCAGCCATTTTGTTTATGAGTGGAGGTCGCCGTAAACCAGCACCATTTTGTTTATGAGTGGAGGTCTCCGTAAACCAGCAGCCATTTTGTTTATGAGTGGAGGTCTCCGTAAACCAGCAGCCATTTTTAATAGATTTTAATGCAAAAACCGAAAACAAAGTCATGCATAACTAAAATAAATGAATCTAATGAAGTCTTTGTTTGCGTTAATTTTCATTTCATGTTTTATGTTATAAATTCAGACAAAGTGAAATGAAAACTGATCTTTATGTTATTATTATGAGCATTATGTCCCATTATTCATGTTCTCACCTGGACCAGGTTGTTGTGTTCATGTTCTCACCTGGACCAGGTAATCCCTGGACAGCAGCGGCAGCCTGACGTGCTCCATCAGTTTGGGCATAAACTCCAGACGAGTCGGTTTGTCGTATTTGATCCAAGATATCATCGCTTCAAACACCTGAGCAGAGCAGAGGGAGTGATTTAGCATTAGCTACTGCTAATGTTTTCGTGCATCTTCTGTCTGTTAGCTAAACATAAACTGGTTGTTTATGTTTAGCACTAGCACCTGCTAGTGTTCTGTGATAACCAGGTTAGCATCAGATTACATATATTCTCGTTTGCAATCATAGCAGCCGTTGATTCAAATTCACATTTATCTAATTGGAGATTTTAGAGTAAAAATTTATTTTCTGTGACATCTGTGGCGGCCATTTTGAAAAAAGAAATCAGTACGGATCTAATTATGTATGATTTGACAAAAATACAAGTTTTGCATAAATTTTGGCAAATTCAGGGTAAATTCTTTGACGACCATGGCGTTGTTTTCTTCAACATCTTGGCAGAATATATCTGGGCCATAGCGGAGCCGGTAAGCAAACCTTTTCCTCAGTGGAGACGGTGAGCCGGTCGCTGGATATCAGGCTGGACACCTGCTGCAGAGACAGACCCAGGAACTCCTCACTCTGCACCACCTCAGAGAAATGCTGCTCTGAGACACAGAGACAGCCCAGGTTACAGACGGTAGCTAGCACACTAGCCGTGAGCTCATCAGTACCACGGTCTGACCGGGTATCTAGTGACCGAGTCAGAGGCTTACCGGCGTAAGCGTGGGCCTGACTGAGCAGCTGCGTGCAGGTGTGCAGGTCAGCGAAGGCTCTGATTCCCAGGCAGTTGGTGGGATGAAGCTGAGACTGCAGGAACTCGCAGCAGACCTGACGAACGTCCATCAGCTGCAGGAGGCTGGCTGCTGGCAGGAGGACCTGGAACCAGGGAGCCACAGACTGGTTTCACTGTGCTGCATGCATGTTTCCCTACTAACTGCAGGGAAATCCAGGTCACCGGTTTAGCATTAGCTCTGATCAATATTTTTATGTGTTTAGCTTTAGCTAATGATTTATTTCAAAACTTAGTGTTGGATTCCGCTACTTTTTAAACGAAGAAAAACATTCATTTGCTCAGCGTTAAAAATGACTCAGTCAGATTAGTTTAACACCCTGAGACGATATGAGACACGAGATCGAAACCTAATGAACGGTCAGATGAAAGCAGCAGGCAGACAACATCACAGGTTTACACCAAAGATACAGAAACACTGGAGAGACAGTGCAGCAAACAGCATCTAACCTTGAGTTTGCAGCCCAGAAAACAAACTCTCACCAAATGAACCCAACACTTAAAGACATAACACGGTCATCATATTATTAAACTCAGAATGAAATACCAGAAAATTGAGCTTTCCAGACAGACGAGCCTCTGAGACAAGACGAGAAATCAAACTCAGTTCATTCTCTTCTCCAAACAAACCAGAAAACCGTTAAATCAAGATCTGTGAAAATCCCCAAAGACTCTTCACATGCATTTTATTCACGTAAAATAGAAAATGTTTTCATCTAATCAGGTTCTGTTGATTTGATCTCATTAAAGGACATTAATGAACATTTTATCATCCACTCAGAAACACAAACTCATTATGTGTAATTCTGGATGAGTTTGAGAAATAAACTAAAAAACAGAAAAAAAGAAGCAAAAAAAGAAGAAAAAGAAGAAAGAAAGAAAATAGTAAGGAAAGAAGCAAAAAACAAAAACACAGAAAGACAGATGGACCGGATCTAATCCTGAAAATGTCCCAATTTTAATCTCTTCACGGCTGAATGTGAACCTTTAAGGCAAAGAATCCTAAATTAAAATTCTAAATATTTTCAGACTGTAGCAGCGACTGGGTGATCCAAAGAAACATTAAGGCCAGAAACACAGAAGCAGCTCCCTGCTGACGGAGCGGGAGGATTTCCTCTCTCTGTGCTTCCTGCGCTCAGAATCAGAGGAAACCGGGTTTGAGCAGAACCGCGCAGCTCTGGAGTTAAAACCAGCAGGTAAACAACCAGTTTCTGCTTCTCGACTCACAGATCCGTCCAGGAGCAACTTGACATTTTAACTTTAGGTTTTAACTTTCCTTAAATCCTCAATCACATCCAGTCCATTTCTGACGAAAACCATAAAACTGATCACTAAATCCGTCAAAATAAGGTTTTCACCTACAATCACAAAACAAGTCAGTTTTAAGAGAAATAAAATAAAACTTCTGAACAGCAAGAGAGCGAGACCTTCAGCAGATAACAGGAAGGCTAATTTACAGGGACATTAATCTGTCTGATTTACTGTCATTTTGAGCATTTTAAAACTTCAGAGCATTTTAAAACTTCTCTACAACTTCGGCTGAAGTTGTAGAGAAACAGCTAGCCATGCTAACAGCTAATGTAAATATGCTAAATATGCTAACATTAGACATGTGCCAGAAAATTTATTGGCTTAAGAATCACGACACTCATGTACTGAGATTCAGAATCAATTGAACATCAACTTTAGCATTTTTAAAATAAAACTAATCCGCTGTTTGTTGTAACTGCTGTTGCCATGGAAACGCGGCTGCAATATGCTGCGAAAATCACAACAAAAACGGAAAATGGAAATGAGTTTTGAATCTAACTGACAAATAGTCAAAGATTGTCAGTTCTACTAAATTCAAACAGAATGAGAATCTCTCACACAGTGTGACGTCACCGGACTTACAAAAATACATCATTTCACTTTTTAAAGACAAACTTAAAATGCGGATAAAACGGATTGAAAATTTGCCAGAAAGCTGCTAGTTTAGAAAAAAGTTTAGAAAAGTGGTTGGAGTCGTTAACACCAGCTGGTTCTCTGACCGGACCCAAAGTCCAGAACCAAACAACGTGGCAGACAAAGGAAAGATCGGAGCAGCAGGAAGTTCTGAGGCCTTCCTGACCGCAAACAAGGACAAACTAAAGAAAACAGAAACACGAGTCCAGAACTCTGGACCCGGAAGGAGACGAGGAACCAAACCCACCCAGAACAAAACTCATCAAATATTTCTGACTGGAGGATTTACTTCACACTAGATTAATATTAATGGTGAGACTTGATTAACATTTTTAAGGTTTAAGGATTTGTAGTGAATGACATTTTAATTAAGAAAATAAGCAACATAATAAGGATCTTCAGCAGTAAAAAATCTTTTTTACTGCTGAATAAGCAGAATATGAGCTTAACAACATTATTGTTTTTAATCTTTTATTCAGGTTCTTCAAAAACCAGATTGGATTCTTCTGTAGAAATGTGGCCTGACATTAGCATGAGCTGCTACAAGATTAGCACTGAGATGCTACTTAGGCTAGCACAGCTTCTGGTAGGCTAACTCCGTTCTGCTTGACCACAACATTAGCTTGTCCAGCATCCAATCGGATCAGTCTGGAAGCAGAAATGACCCAAGAGAAGCGACTTCGCCATGTTGTGCATCAGATTTACTGTTGTACCAGAAACGGTTCCAGACGGAACGTTTGTATGGAAAAAAATGTTTAACACAATAAATGTCTCAATGAATAACACTGATATCAAAATAAATAAATACAAACAGTTGATGAATAGGACTGATATTCATGTCTCATTAGAAATGAATTTCATTTTTTTGTTTTGGATTGTAAAGAGTTTCATAGGTTCTGTTTCCATTTATTTAAAAATAGATTCAGTCTGTGATTGGTTGTTTCTAGTTGGCTCTGGGAGACGGTTTGAGCAAATTAGTAAAAAATATAGATTTTTATAAAAGTTCAATAAAACCAGATCTGAAACCCAAGCAGGTGGTGGTAATCTGGATTATTCCCACTCACCTGGACGTTGTCCTCTGTCACCTCTATCTCTGCGGTGTAAATGTAATCCACAAGCTTCCTCAGCGTCTGACCATCGACCTCTCTGATCTCCACCTGCTGCGCTTTGCTCTCGCTCATATCTCCTGCACACAGACACAGTTTACCGCCTGGAAGCAGCCTCGCTCAGGCCCAAGCGGGTCAGAACCAGTACCTGTGAACATGGCACAGAAGTACGGGCTGCAGGCTGCCAGGACCACCCGGTGGGCCGGCACTTCCACGCTGCCCGCCACCAGCTGGACGTCACACAGCATCTGTTTACTGACAGGGAGGCCGACCGTTAGCGTAGCATCGTCACTGTGGCAATGTTAGCTTAGCATTGTCAGCATGGCACAGTTAGCTTAGCATAGCATCGTCACTGTGGCAGTTAGCTTAGCATATTTAGCATAGCATTGTCACTGCGGCAGAATTAGCTCTTCATATTTAGCGTAGCGTTGTCACTGCGGCAGAGTTAGCTTAGCATCGTCAGCATGGGACAGTTAGCTTAGCATCGTTAACGTAGCATGCAGCAGGTCTTTATCTTGTCTGATAAACAAGCCTCCAGACACTAGGTGGCAACAGTGTTAAAAATCAAGTGAGATCAGACCAATATATTTTTGAAAACTATAAGAATAAAGTTGTAATATTAGGAATTTTGGAAATAAAGGTTGTTGAAACAACACTGCGTTTCAAATTTCTGCCGCTGATGACGTTTTAAGATATCAGAATCAAATTATGAAGTATTTCTTTATTTGTGAAACCAATGTTAATTTCATAAGATGCTCAGAATTTCTCATTTTAGCGCAGTGTGGAGTTGAGTTCTCATAAAATTCAAACTTTACTCTCATATTTAAAACAAATAAGGAAAAAAAAACAACTTTGCCTGAAAAAAAGAAAAATGATGGAACTGTTCATTTCATTAAGCAATATTGCTGCAAATTCTGCACAAAAATTTTTTAAAATCTATGAACCTTTAGAAAAACATTAGTCTGAAGAAGCTGAAGAGTTTACAGTGCAGCAGGTTTTTCTGTCGCTGCAGACTCACCTGCGCAGGTCGTTCATGAGCTGGAAGGCCTTCCTCATGTGTGTCTGGTTGAAGGTGTGAATCCCTTCGTTCGCCACGTCGTCCTCTGAATCCGTGGCGCAGTTCGGCCGCGGCGAGGCCGACGCCGCCACCAGACTGGTGAGACAGGAGAGGCAGTGTCTGCATCAGCGGAGACACACAGGCCAGACAAACGGCTCGTTATCCTTCAAATCAACGTCTGATTTAACATTATTACTATGATTCCCTTTTTAAAAAGGGTTTTTGTGTCTGCATTGCACTGTAACTTATTGCATTTATATTGTTTGTACAGATGAAACTGTGACTAATCCTGACATATTAAGTCACATGGATCATCTTCTGAAATGAATGGCTCACTGATTAAATGTCTGAAGCAACAAAAAGTCAGATTTTAATCTACATTAAGAAGAGATTTTCACGTTTTGTCAGTTGAGAGCTGAATTGTTTTATTTTCTTTGCATCCCAATTATTGAAAACTATTTCCCTTATTTCCGAGCTGATCTTGTGTATCTGGTTCTCCAGATGTTCTGATCCGACCCACAATGCTCAGCAGAACCTTGCAGATTACAAAATGACATTTAATCGTGGTAAATAGATCATTGATAAGGATCTACCCTAAAGCAATATGTTTTATGATGAAACAGTAAAAGCTTGTAGGACAGAACAGGAAAGGATCTTTCACCATTTATGTATTTAAAACATTGTAATTATGAAAAAGCAGCATTACATCCTTACGCATCTTCAGGATCTAATTAGCATCATAGCTAAAGTTACTCTAATGGTAAAATGCTCTGCTTTATAAACTTATTCATTTACATTTGATTGACAGAAAAACAAACACCAGAAATAATCACTTTCATACAACTAGAGAAAAATCCAGAGGTTACATTAGAGGCCAACAATAATTTAAAAATGACACTTAATGAATCCAAAAGGAACGTAATAAATGCATCTAGTGTGTCTGAACTGCGACCTGCAGACTAAATCTATCCTCAGTTTGCCAAACATTTTAACACTTGAATCATAACAGCAAACATTCACTGTAAAAAAAACATGAAACATTGGGACATAATACTGGATTTTTCTGACATGTTTCAGTTGTAATGGTTGTTTTTGCAGCTAACTGTAGTTCTGTTGCCCTGAAGCAGGTCAGCAGACGCAAGTTATTAATAAAAAACTGTAAGAACGTTGAAATGTGTCCAGTAACAGGCTAGCTAGCGGCTAGCATCGCTTCAACATGACGGGCTTTAGCAGCTATCATTGGCCATAACCCTTCATTTTAACTGGTTACAGGATTCAGACAGCTGTGTTGAAGGTTTGTTTGCAGTCCAAATGTCAGTGAGGTTACTTTGGTTGAAATGTAACTGCAAACTGTCAGCGATGCTAACAAACTACCGAGGCTAGCCGCGGCTAGCCTGGAGATCCCTTCCTGAACACGAGCCGTGGGGCCCGGCTGCGCTGGATATGTGGGTCATGTGGACTAAAATGTTCTCCAACAGATGTAGAAGCAGCGTGAAACGCAGCTTTGCTAAATAATCCCCCCGCGATGAGCCAACTCACCCTAACGACACACCGTCCATCCTCCCGGAGTCAGACAGCACAGCAGGCATGAGAGCATCCGGCGCAGATCGTCTACCGGCGAGAGGAGCCACTCCGACGACACCCTGCGCCTTTTCACTCAAAGCTCGTATATTTGCGAGATGGGTCACTCAATCTGCCAAAAAAGCTAAACAACGAGGCCTTTGTGATAAAGCCGCGCCGTTTGGTGGTAAAGGTTCCGGTTTTTAACGGAAAACCCTTTGAAGCCGTCAGCGGCGCACAGCTCCAGCTATTACAGCTAGAAACTACTGACCGAAATCCCAGCCAAACAGGAAGGAGCTTCATTCTGGAAGTTTCTTCTAGAAAACTGCAAAAATGAAGAAACACTGGGAATCTCTACATCGAGACACTATACTGTACTATTGATTAATTATGAAAGAGCATTAGAGAAACTGAAGAAAAAAATCATTCTTACTTATTTCTTAGAATTTGGATTATTATTGTCAGAACTCCGACTTTAATCTGCTGCATAAAATATCAATGAACCGACATGTTCATCTGGAAACCAAGACCTTCTGTGGCACAACTCCACTTTGGATTCAAGTCAAAATTCTGACATTATAATCAGAATTCTGGATTAAAAGTCAGAATTTCCTGTTTTCCAATGTTTCTATTCCTCTGGTAATTAACTTGAACTTAATTCATTTACATCCGATTTCCAAATTTACATTATCTTTCTTTATTATGCCACTGTAACATAATATTTCTTGTTTGTCTGATGTTTCATATTTCATCATGTAAAGCGTTTTGAACTGTTAAAGTGTGCTACGCTATTAATCTTAGCTTGATTTCATCATTCTGATTTTCCAAGGGTGCACTGAAAAAATTTTCATCCATCTTCTCTTTTTATTGTCAGTCACATAATATTGTAAATGCTCCTTCTTTACTCAATAAAATGAACTAAATTGTTTGCAGAAATGACAACCATAACCATGCAGGTGTAAATATTTACAGTGTAAACTCCAGAGCAACTGGAAAGAAAAAATGCGAGAATTAAATGGCTTTTGTGATGTTTTTTTTAGGAAGTTAGATTTGATCTGAAATAATTAACAATTGACCACAAAACAAGTAGAAAATCTGATCATGACATCCTGAAAATCAGTTCATGAAGAACCTTCTGACTATCAGATTATCAAAATGTTCTTGTTTCCAAAGACAATAACTTTGATCTTGACATTTCAATTAAATAAAATACTTTTAAATTATATTCTTTGCTGTATCTGGAAAGCATGAGTAATATTGCATCTCTTGTTCCAAAATAAACAGCTCAGTCCAAATGAAACTTGTCGGCAGGAAAAGCCTGCAGACCCGTTTTACCAGGAAATTTAATTTCTAGAACTGGAACCAGTCCAATTTTAGTGGAACTAAGCCAGGAATTAGGACTTTCTCCAACTTTTTTTTTTTTAAAGCTCTCTAGTTTGCTGAATATTTTGAAGTAAAAGTCTCCAAATTGATTTACAGGAGACCACCTTTAACTGTAACCTGTTACTGCTTTTTAATTATAGTTTAAATCCTGACAGTTAAATATTCTCCATATTTAGATTCTTAGGGGTCATTTCAAAACAGCGAAGGCTTAAAAATTAAAATGTCAGTATAAATGTTCTATAGTTTAGATGGGCTGAAGAAATTTAAAATTAAGACCATTTTCTACCTGGATATATCGCCCCCTAGTGGAAGTTTTAGGAACACAATTATATGAAAGCAAAAAGACTAAAAGCATAAATAGATTCAAGTCATTAAAAACTTTTAATAATAAAAGCAGAATACAACATAGGGATGAAATGAACACATACACTTAACAGTATTTATTCTTAAAAAAAAGAAAAAAAAAAGCCAGAAACGGACGGCAAAAGATGTAATTTGAGGTGAAAATAGTCCGTGACACGTTCAATAGGAACACATTTTAAGATCCAGGAGGCTCAATAGAACCTCATGCTGCCAACACCAGCTCCATAAAACCCTGAGTTTATGATGCAAAAGAAAGGAGTCACATCCCACTGGTTTTGCAAGACAAACTCAATTTTTTGACTTGAGAAGCAAGGGAATTACACAGTTCTCACTTTTTTTTAACAAATGGTTCAATACACGACAACAAAAATATATTCACAATCGGTATGTTTAGAGTCCAGAATGAGTGGAACAAAAAGGCCAGATGGGATCCGAGTGGAGGAGGCGGGTTTCATTCATTCAGAGTGGGTGATGGGCTCGCTTTAACCGGACAAAGAGCGCGCTGCCCCCACCTGTGACGGTGCTGTAAATGTAAAGTTCGTTTCTAATGTCCCCATGAACATCTCGGCTTTCCAATGGCCTAATAACCTCCTCCGAAGCCGCCGCCTCTGCCGGCGCCGCCTCCCCGCCGCCCCGGTACGGAGCCCCGCTCCGGTAGGAGTAGCTGCCCCCCTTCATCGCGCCGTAGCTCGACTGCTGCTGTCCGTAGCCCTCCCCGAAGTCCCCGTTGCTGTAGCCTCCCCCCATCTGGCTGTCGTACTCGTTGTAGCCGCCATAGCCGCCGTAGCCGCTATCGTTGTTGTAGCCGCCGCCGTAGCCGTAGCCACTTCCGTAATTCCCGCCGTAACCCCCGCCGTAGCCGCCGCCATAACCGCCTCCATATCCTCCTCCTCTCCCGCCGCCGAAGTTCTGCATTCCTCTCCCCCGGCCTCTTCCTCCACGGCCGCCGGTGGTGATCTCCTGCTTGCTGAGGGCTTTCTTCACCTCCACCTTGTTCCCGTTGATGGTGTGGTATTTGGTCAGCGCCGCTTTGGTGGCCGAGTCGGTGTCCGTGAAGTAGACGAAGCCGAAGCCTCTCTTCCTGCCGGTCTGCTTGTCGGAGATGATCTCAGACTTCTCCACTGCGCCAAACTGCGAGAAGTACTCGGTCAGGTTCTCCGCCTCGATGTGGTCCTTCACTCCGCCGACGAAGATTTTCTTGACGTTGGCGAGGATGTCCGGGTTGTTGGCGTCCTCTCGGGCTATGGCCCTCTTCAGCTCCACGTTGTTGCCTTCGACGACATGTGGCTTAGCCGCCATTGCAGCGTCGGCCTCCCGGGCGCAGAGTAGGTGATGAAACCGAAGCAGCGGGACCTTCCGAGCTGCTGGTTCATAACCACGACACAGTCCGTCAGAGAGCCGTACTGCTCGAAATACGCACGGAGGCCATCGCTGGTGGTCTCCACGTTCAGCCCTCCAACAAAAAGCTTGCACAATTTGTCCGTCATGTTGGGTTTCGTCTGGAGGATGGGAAATGGAGACTTTCCCTGTCCTTCTTCAATGAACAAGGTCTGGGCGGGGCGTGTGACGTAGCGCAATCTGATTGGCCCCTCTTCAGTTTAAAAAAAAAGACTCACCACCCACACGGCTTTGAAAATCTTGTTCTGTTGAGATTTAAGCCAAAAATTCTTCACCTTTGTTGCCGTTTGTACTTTTATCCCCTTTTTAACGCCGTAACAATAAAACAGATTTGAACTATTTTAAAAACTACACGTCATTAACCCTTTTCCTTCCCTGACCTTGACGTGAGGAATCCGAGTTACTTGCAAAGACAAATGTAACAATAGAAATGCAGCCACACCTGATTTCATCAAATCCCCGGAAATCAAACACGACTAATTTAGCTTTTTGTGTATTTCAGGTTAATGTTTACAGTTCAGATCATTTCTAGTTTTTGACCTTATTTAATCCTCGCCCTTAAATCACAAACTGTAATATTCACATTTTTATACAATGGAGTCGCCAGTCGGCCCAAGGAATTAGCAAACTAAGCAACTGATGACTGAAAGTTAAATCAGAAATGAGATATTGAATCTGATTTCATGCTTCGTTGTAAATTTATAATTTTAATCAGTCAAACAGAACCTGTCTGACAACATGAAGTAGACTAAAAGGTGTGAAAATGCAGGAACATTAGATTATAACTGGCTGACCTCTATCAGTCTGCAAATGGATACATTGCCCTTTTGTACTCTTACATCGTCCACTTCGGTTAACATTAACTTATTTATATAGTTTTTTTTCTTTTCCTCTGAATGTTGTGCAAGTTTTGCACATTTCTTATGGCACAAGTTTTAAAAACAGCTTTTTGAAATAAAAAATACAAAAACATGGACTACAAAAATTCCAAGTTTTGTTTTTCTGTGCCAACGATGACTAAAACATGTTTTCGATCATAATCCCTGTCAATTAGATTCATTGGTTTTGTTGCTCTGGTTTCCTGCAAAGCTGCATGAAGCTCAATGTTTTGAAAATGGATGTTAAAATCTGCCTTATCGCCTGTTTCCAGTCTGTTTTTGTAGATTCATCTTCACATGCAAACTAATCACTGCAGAAATCAGTTGCATTTCTGTAAAACGACTGATTTTACAGGTTACTGGCTTATAGCTTTAATAATCAGCATAATGCAGACTGTTATTTCATTTCACATAACTGCAAAATTAACCAAATACATTTCACATTTAGCTGGGTTTAGATCAATTAAGTGCTGAACTCAAATATATAAGTGTGCCAATATTAGTAGCATATGCATTAAAGTTTGGTAGAAGTTTTACTTTTTTAATCACCCAAGCAAGGTTTGAAAGTTGAAGTTCTTAATCTAATCACTTTTTTTGAGTCCATCAGCATTGAATAATCCCATCAAAGTTAAAAAGCTTTGCATTGTGAAATGATTTAATCAGGAAAATGTGAAACATTAGGTTTTCTTAAGCACTAAATGACCTGCAAAGGTCAACACATCCCTCCATTTATGAACATTTTTAAAGGTGTCCTGCATTTCCATCCCAACTGCTCAACAACTGAAGTGAAACATTTGACAGATTGACCAGAATTTTATTTACATTTTGAATTTTCCTTCACTGTATCAAACATTAAATTGACTTTTATATTAAAAGTAAATATCTAGTAACATTTAATGTATATTTAGAGGGAAATTTTGTGCAGTGTTAGATCTGACCAGCTTTGGATTCTACATTTATCTGAACTCCACATTAAAAACTGACACTTTACCTCCAGAAGATATAGAAAAGTAACAAGTCTTGTGGTATATCAAAATAAATATTTATTGTGCATTCATAAAAATATGTACAGCCATCAATACAGAAGCTCCTCATCCTCAGATGATCTGAAACCGGCAAGCAAAAAAACCTACAAGTAAGAGAATACAAGTCGGTAAAACAGTTTGGTTTCTAAATCCAGACACCCTGCTGGATCCACTGTAGGAACAGTTTTAGGATGAATTATGTATTCAGATTTAAATGAACGGTTTCACAAGAACACTCCCATACAATGCTTTACGATTTCAAGCTAACCATTATTTAATAACTCACCCATGTAAGTTACACAAAACCCTGCTTAAAAGATTCATTTTTCATCCATTTAGTGTCTTTGTGATAAATATTCAGCCTAAAAGGAGCCAACGTAGGTGGTCAATATTTTTCTGCAGTAATGTCACCTGAAGGGGAAGAAGGTTGAGCCCTCCTCGGTTCCCTGTCAGCTTCCAGGTGAAGCCCTACAGGCCAGGTTACAGAGGCAACCTGGAGATGGAGGAAAACACAGCAATGAGAAACAGAGCAACGCAGGATTATTCCAGGAGACAAGTTAGTTGTTCCACCGTTCAGTGGAACAAACCCGTGTCTCCTTTCACCCACAAAAAACAAAATTATTGCTTAACTCCCCAGTTTTACTTATGTTTAGCTACATAAAAAGACGCAGTAATCTGGTAAGATTAAACAGTGGTACACTTGTGCACCATCTTAAATATATTCCATACATTTTTGACCAACACAGAGTGAAGACAGGTTGATTTACATACCTAGTTGGCTGGATGTGGATATCCTAAAGAGATATTTCAGACTCCTATCACAATCGACCCCAGGTAATCAACAGGGTCCTGACGTAGCCTACAAACAAACTGCTACGGCTATTTTGGCTGGGATAGCCTACAGGAATACGAGTAAGAACACCTAAATGTAGGAATAATCAAAAATAATTCAGAGCCCTCAGGTCCACATGTAGTAAAGATGAAAGTAAATAAGTGAAATCTTAAAACCACAGTTAAGACAAGGTCTCACCCTACAAAGCCTACATGCTTTGGCTGTGGGCAGACTGCATCCATTTCACCCACCTGAGTAAAGGATGTAACTAAGATGGTCTCATAAACCTGTGGATAAACTGGAAGCCTGGTTAAATAAGTAAGATAACTAAGCTAAGTGGTATAACGTTTTATTTAAAATGAACATACATGAGCATACCAAAATGTTTCAACAATAAGTTTTTGTTCTCAACACATGAAAGTACACAATATACAATAGATATTGCTACAGGAAAAAATGAACAGTATTTAGACTGAATCTAGCAATATGCTCAGAGGAATTTAAAGTACAATATGGGGAGGGAAACTAGAGTCCTGCAGTAGTGAATTTCCTTGGATGACCCAGAAAATTATACAAAAATTTATTGTAAGAATGACATCTATGAACCAGAAAAACATTCTCATCCTCACATTGAAAAGAAAATACACTAAACTTTTCTCTAAATTTAACAAAATCGAATCAAACTGCTTAAAATGCAAATATTAAAAAATAAGAACTTATCAGGAAAATAATCCTACATCATTTTTTTCCAAACACAACGAAGGAACGCAAATATATATAAAAAAAAAATCCAACTCTAAAGACAACCTCACACTGGTAGTGTGGGCACATTAAAAAAGGGATCATTGAACGTGTAATTCTTCAATTGTGTGTCCTAGGAGAACAGCAAGAAGTGCTGTTCGGGTTAAGCAGGTGTTCAGGGAAGTGACCTTCCTACCTGTTTGGGGGGTTCAGGTGGGGGAGGGGTGTCTCTGCGGCTCTGCCATGGATGGGATTCACGGCAGACGCCCCACTAGTGACTGAGTTTTGCGTCCAAATGCCTGGGAGTAACGAGTGGCGGGGAGGAGAGGGTGAGGGTGTTTCAGGGTGTCGCCTTTCAGTAGCCGCCACCGCCGTAGCCCCCCCTGGGGTATCCGCCGCCACCGCCGCCTCTGGCGTAGGGAGCCGCGCTCCGCTGGCCCCCGAAAGGCGGCCCCTTCATGGGACCGTAACCAGAGGACTGCTGGCCGTAGCCGCTGCCAAAGTCGTTGTAGCCGTTGCCGCCACCGTAGCCGCTTCCCTGGTCGCCATAACCGCCTCCGTACGGTCCACCGTACCCTCCGTAGCCGCCACAGTTGTAGCCGCCACCGCCGCCATTTCCGTAGTTGTAGCTTCCGCCATATTCCCTGCCTCCGTAGCCATTTTGATTTCCTCTCATGCCTCGGCCCGGTCTGCCCCGAGGCGCCATTGTGTTCCTGCTCGCAGCCTGCATCTCTTGTTTAGTCAGGGCTTTCTTCACCTCCACTTTGTGTCCATTAACGGTGTGAAACTTCACCACCACGGCCTTATCTGCCGAGTCATGGTCGGTGAAGTACACGAATCCGAAGCCCCTTTTCTTCCCAGTCTCCTTCTCGGAGATGACTTCAGATTTCTCCACCTGGCCGTACTGCGAAAAGTAGTCGGTCAAATGCTGCTCTTCGATGTCGTCTTTCAGCCCCCCGATGAAGATTTTCTTCACTTTAGCCAAAGCTTCGGGCTTGTTTGCGTCTTCTCTGGCCACTGCTCGCTTTACCTCCACCGAGTTGCCGTCAACGGTGTGCGGCCTAGCAGCCATGGCGGCGTCGGCCTCCTCCGGCGTGGAGTAGGTAACAAAGCCGAAACAGCGGGAGCGCTGCAGCTGCTTGTTCACGACGACCACGCAGTCGGTCAGGGCCCCGTATTGCTCGAAGTGCTTGCGGAGGCCATCGTCGTCGGTGTCCACGTTCAGGCCGCCGACGAATAGCTTACAGAGCTGGTCACTCATTTTCAAAAGAGGAGTAAAAATGGCGAGCAGGAGCAGCTTGAATTCAACGACGCGTTGATCTCAAGATGGCGGAGGAGGAAGAGCGGACCTTTTTATAAACGAATGACAGTGACGTCACATTTTTAACGCTTTTTCCGGTTTCTTTGCGGGACAACGGACATTTTGAAAAGACGTACAATGTTGACAACTATTAAATTATTTGTATCCTTTTAACCATGAGTTGCATATAATTATCACAATCTTTAATGTCGTTCTTCAACCAGACCTTTTAACGTCTAAAGAATAAAGCAGCTCTAACTAATGATCTTTTTTTCCAAAGCAGCTTCATTTGGAACAGAGAACATTACAGAAAATGAATGTCGGAGACTAAATGTACAAAACAAAATTTAACAAAAATGCAATTTTTGCTCCAAAAATTTGGAACAAACTTCCAGAAAACTCTAAAACACCTGAAACCCTGACTTCCTTTAAATCTCAACTAAAAACTCACCTGTTTAGAATTGAATTTGAAACGTAATATGTAACAATGTATTATTTATTCCATGAAGCATGACTTTGTGTTTTTGTGTTTAGGATGTAAAGTACTTTGAAATGTCTTGTTGCTGAAATGTGCTATACAAATAAAATTTGATTTGATTTCAGTGGTCAAGTAATGTGGAAGCATAGAAACCCTAAATAAATAATTGATTCAGCATAAATTCAATTCAAAAGTGACTTACTGATCCCAAAGAAAAATTAAATGTTGCAACTAATCATCCAAGTTCCTCTCCAGTAGCAGTCTGTATTACAGCATATCTGAAGAAGCCTCTGACTTGAGACTCTCTTGAGGAAAATCTTGTGAAGAAGCTCAGAGTTGTCTGTAAACCTTCTTCCATCTCCACAGGTGCCAGAGTCGTCCCAGAACCAGAACCAAAACCAGCCTTCAGCTTGAGCCTGTTTGAATCCTCGGTTCTAACCCTGCCACCCCAGCAGATGAAGGCAGAGACGATTACATTCTCAACATCCGACTTCCACAAACCGTGAAGGACCCGGGTCTCCTCAAAAATAAGCGTCTTGGCAAAGCAAGAACCATTC
The DNA here is from genome assembly GCF_027474105.1 of Poeciliopsis prolifica. NCBI lineage: Eukaryota > Metazoa > Chordata > Actinopteri > Cyprinodontiformes > Poeciliidae > Poeciliopsis > Poeciliopsis prolifica. Next base: position 204,131 of record NW_026562483.1, read on the forward strand.
AGAACAAGATTATTTAATAGGTTTAACAGACAACATAAAGAAATTAAACCTGATGCTTTTGTGTTTTCTGAAAGTTTGAACAGATTTAATTCACTGCTTGAATTTGTTTTTAATGCAGTAATGCATGGTTCAACTGAATTTACTCTTCTGTATATAAAATCTGGTCATATTAATCAGATTGGTAATATATCTTAATTTCTTTATAGATCTTTAGTTTTCTGAAAAGCCAATAAAACAGAAGAGTGAAAAGCAGCTGAATGTATATAACCACCACAATTTTCATAATTTGATGTAAAAACTAAAGAAACCATGTATTTTTGTTCTATTTCTAATTGCTAAGCTATCCTCTGTGGGTCAATCGCATGAAATCTGCTGATATAATGTAAATGCAAATGGACAATCATGTTGCCCCTTGAACTCCTTTAAATTTGCCTTCAGTTTCTCATCTTCTGGCCCAAAACTACCACATATGGTAAGAGTTTCCTGGGAAATGACGGAGCACTTTTGTGGATTTTCATGTCAACAGAACCGTAGCGACCCGTTCCCACAAGACGAGACGCTTCAAATAAAGACTGAAATCAAAGTTTCATTGAGATCTTTATGAGGCACACAGCTCATGAAACACTCCCCATTTCTAATTCTACCAACACACAGAACAGACCATCGTCACAAATACACTTCCAGATCAGCGACAGACACAAATGGGATGATTTCATGTGGGCCGATCAACAGATGGGAGGATAAAACCTGCATTGAATCAGCTCCTACTTACTGAGTTACATGTGAACAATATTAAAACATTAAACTGAAGCATTCCTGCTATTGGTGCCAACAGAAGCTAAAGGATTTAAAATTTAACCATCATAATAAAGCCAGAAAGGTGGAATAAAATGAAAATACGTTAAATAAAAAGTTTATTCAATCAGAAAAAAAGCAAAAACAGATGACCCAGAATAAAGGACCACCTGACACAACATCTCCTCTGAGCCGAGGAGTATTGCAAGGTAATGATGAGATATTATGGGATGTGCTGGGGGCAAACCAGAAGGTTTCGGTCAAAACGAGTTCGTCAGCCATCATAAAAAAAGGAAGAACAGCTGGAGACCAGCAATGCAGCCAATCGCATTTATAAAAATAAAAATAAAAAAAAAACGTTAGTAAAAAGGAAAAATTCAGAGCGATCCTTTACAAGTCCTTTTTTTATTTGTTGTAGTAAATTCAAACATCTAACTAACAGGTTCACTCAGTCCTTTTTCCTCTAGGCTCTAATATTCAGAGTAAAGGCCTTTAAGATAATGAAAATGTTGATAGTCCGTGTGCTTGAATGGATCCGGTCAAACAACTCCTAGTCACATCTAAACAGTCTGAAAGAAGAAGAAGAGCCCAGCTGTGTGTGAGGAAGAGGAGGTCATCTACTGGGGTGAAGGGTCACAGCTCCAGAGTCGTCATGGTGCAGGATGTGATCACATGATGTAGACCTTCTCTGCCTGAGAGAAGCTGAACACCTCTTTGGTTCTGGGACAGACCACTTTGTCGTCCTGGCGGATGGACAGCAGGGACTGGAGGACAGCAGGACGACACATTCTTAGAGATCAATAACCTTTCAGTTATGATTAGCATTTAACTAATGTGGAAGACATTTTAAACATCACAAAACATACACAAAGCAACAGAAACAACAAATAAAACGACTTTAGTCTCTAAAATCAATTGTTCTCTAAAAACAGGAAGCAGCATGAAGACTTTATCACCCAGTGATTGATACAAAGAGTTGATCATTTTAATTTATTATACAATTGATTTATTGTGACTGGCCTGTTTCTCATTTTAAAGATATTAAAAAACATTTCCAAAGGTCAGAGGTCAACCACACCAACAGATTTGATGTTAATCAACTCAGCTACGTTTGTGCAGCAAAGCATTTTGGTTTGCGCTGCTTTTGCTTTGAAGATATTGATGATGACTTCTGGAAACCTTTTTATTAACATTTATAAACTCCAGAGGCTCAAACTAGGTTTTGCTGCCCAAACGTTTCCCTCCGGTTCTGTGACTGGACTCACGTTGTAACCGTAGACGTATCCGTTGGGCAGCATCATGGGCGGGTTGTTCTCGTTCATCACCTCCCCAGAGATCTTGCACACCAGCCTGGAGTTGGCGCAGTGAGCCATGGGCAGCGGCTGCGCCAGCTTGTTCAGAGACTTGCTGCAAACGGGGCAGTCTGGGTTTTTGGACGAGCCGTCCTCCTTGTAGCACTGACTGAAACGAGGAGTTAAGGAACAAGGAACCAGGACAGGAACGGCTGTTTACAGCAGTAAAGATGGCCGACGCTGTCTGTGGACGGATTTCAACGTTCAAGATGAAGGAAGCTGCTAAAAGTTCAGATAAAACGGCCGCTCAGACTGCAGACGCTTTGAAAGTGTCAGATATGATTTAGCTCCTCTGTGGAAGTGGAACGGATCGGATTTGGGTCGTTCAGCTGCTGAAACTGAACAAAAAAACTGAAACTGAACCTCAGTAAGGTTTCAAAGCGTCGGCATCTTCCTGAGGGCAGGTCAGAGTTCAGATGCTTTTAAAAACATCTAAAGACGCATCTGATAATGAGTTCATAGCTTTTTATCATGTTTTATTGCTGTTCACTTGTATTATATTCCAGTAACATTTTATTAACAATGTTGACTTGGTTTGAACTTCTGATAATCTCAGTCTGTCTTTAGACTCAGTAAAGCACTTTGAGTTCCACCCGTAGCAAAAGTATTTTATAAATAACGTTTCCAGGAAATCACATAAACCTCATAAAAAAAACAACAAAAAACTAAAACCTTGAAATCTGTGAACCAAATCCTCTGGATCTTCATGATGTGAACAGGATTAAACTGGTTCTGGTTTAGATAATAAAGCATTTACTAAATAAACATCACAAACTACGCTTTAAAGAATGTGTTTTCATGTCTTAGTAAGTTTCTGGGGCTCAGTGAGAAACGAGCCGTTACCAGTGGAGTGAGCGGATGATCAGAGTGGATTCGTGTGGAAGTGGGAGTGAAGGATACGGAGTCTTGATGGCGGACAGCCCGGCCTGCAGGGTGATGGTGAACACAGAGTTGTTTCCCAGCTGGTGGAGTCTGTAGTTGTCGTATCTGAACTGCTGGATCAGCATCTTCCAGCGAGCGGATCCAGAAGATCCTGATGGGAACAGAAAACAGGCGAAGTTTCCCTGAAGTTCCCAGAAATCAGACGTGCTCTCCACAGCGCAGGTTCTGCATTTACTGATGTTTATTTTAACTAATATCAAAATAAATATTATTAATATTTATTTGACCATTTATTTTTTTCCCCTTTCTCTATTTATTTTTTCATTTCTGCTGTGGACACTGTGTCTTTAATAAAAGCTGAATTAAAGATGATTAAACTATGTTATTCTTCTAATTTTGGCCCTTTTGGTCTTCCATACAAAAACAGATCATTAAAATGTTCATCCTTTTTAAATTGTGAACTTTCACAAACAGATTTCCTAAATTATAAACTGTGTTTACACTGATCTGTAATTTACTGTTGAACAAAACTGAACTCCTATCAGGTCATTGAGGGAAGCTGTGACGACTGTTTACTATTTTCACTAATTCAATAAAAATTAGTTTGACAAAGTGCATCTAATTGATCCTATCATGATTACAAAATAATAAAAAGCTCATTTGATTTAAAACCAGAGCAAATCAAAGTTGATCTGTAGTCCTTAAAATGCAGTTCAATCTTATTAAGAGACAACAGGCGCCCACTGGTGGCGGGAAACTGGTATTACAGTAATTAGCTTTCCATTTTTGCTCCTCTGTGGAAGCTGCCGTGTTTATCAGTTGGTAATGCTGTGATGAAGCACAGGACTGCTACCTTATAGGGGGAGATGTGTGTATCTGATGGGAAGGCCAGCATGCCCATCACCTGCCGGACCTCATCCAGCTGCCCTCCTTCTGCCTGACTGAAATGCTTCCTTGCATGTCTGACATAAATACACAGAGAGTAACGTAAGGGAGACAGTTTAAAAAAAAAGGAAACCAGCCCATCAATCACAGTTTGTTGTGTAAAGTGTGGGAGTTACCGCACTGCATCCATGCGCTTGTTCTGTCTGATGAGCTCAATAAACTCCTGGATTCTCAGACTAAACTCCAGACAGCTCTGCAAAACCAGAAACTATTAGAGCCATAATAGATTTTAAAAGTTCTCACAGCTTCAAAAATCCTGAAATAAACATGAGTAATAGATTATTTTAGACAACTGGGACACTTTAGAGTGTCTGTCTTCTGGACCCGTCCAGACCTTCAACCCTGAGAGAAGCCAGAAGTTTCCCAAAGCTGATGGCTACAGAACATCTGTGTGTATGTAAATATTTGACCCTGTGGGGATTTGAGAAATCTCAGCAGATTCTGAATAAATCCTTAAAATTCCTGTAACAGTTTCTGTAACAGTTTCGTCTCTACTGAGGCTCCGTAGACCTCAGGTCCATTTCCATGTTTAAAAACCTAATTACCATTTCATTAGTTTGATGGCACCTAAACGAGGAGAAACCTGAAGCAAAGTTTCAGTGTTTATTTTGATGTTTCTATTCTGTATTGAGAGAAAACTGAACTTCCACCCTGCAGCAGACCTGAACATAAATGTTTCTGAGTATTGCTGTTACGTGCTGCATGCCAGGTACCTTCATCTTGCGGAGGCGGGACTTGTTGTCATGGCACCAGGCGAGGCAGGTGGCCGTTTCCTGCCTCTCCAAAGACTCCTCCACCTCCTTTGCTGTGAGGAACATCTCGATGTTCACCAGATCCTGGAAAGGCGGCAGAGTTGATCCTTTCAGATTAAAGTCAGGAGGAGGAAAATGAAGTTTGTTTCATGAGCAAATGCAGAACCTCTATGCCGCTCTGCCTGGCCAGCTTGACGGCGGTGTTGTAGTAGCCGCAGCGCAGCAGATGCTCCACCATCATGCGGTCCATGCGTTTCTTCTTCCACAGGTTGACCGAACCTGGCTGGTCGCTGCTGTGCTCCTTCAGGTGCTCGATGCGACGCTTACACAGCTTGGCGCTTTCATCCTCTGCTTGAATCGACTCAGCAGCCTTCAGAAAACAGACGGGAAGTTAAAGTGTTGTAATGAATGTCTGGTATGTTAAACAGATCATCCATGTTAGGTCTGACTTAATGAACTCAACCAATGCAGTTTACGAGGTTTAAACATTGAGACTTTTTCCCTTCACAAATTCAGGCTTCCTAATAACCAGGGAGGGTTTATTGCTGCCAATACGGATCATCTGTGATAACCGATCACTGATCACTGCTGATCGCCTGGAATGGCTGTTAGTTTTTCACTTTAGGTATAAATAACACCATATTATCTAGCAAAATGGAAAAAGATATCTGGCAATAAATTCACCTACTTTAGACATAATAGACATCGTTTAGTAGATATCAAAAATCTTTTTTTAAGCTTCATGCTGCAGCTGTAAGCAGCTGTTTGGTTTTAAAACTCTCCGTTTCCAGTGACAGAAGTCACTGGAAACTGTTTTTTTCAGCAAACTGAATGTCCACTTTGTATTTTTGCTACTGCATAAATACAAAGTCTAAACATTAGGCCGCTGAAAATCTACTTGCAGTATCTTTTATTGTGAAAAGGCGTGTGAATGCGTGTCCCTCCAGACAGCAGGGGGCGCTGCACCTGGAGCCGCCCAGGACCCGGGCCGTTTCTCCCGCTCGCGCTGCGCTGACATATTTGTTTTGGGGCCGTTTACCCAGAATGCCCTGCGCTGCAGTCCGCTTCCTGCATTTGTACCGCGCCAGTCGATTTCACCCGAACCGGTACGGAGGTTAATAGGCGGGCAAAAGTTTCGACTGGTGTTCAAACCGAACCGAACCGAACCTTCTGGGAAAAAAACAACTGGAGTTTGAACAAAGCGGCCGGCTGCTATGACAACAGCCACCTTTAATTGGCGATATGCCTTTTAATAAGTTTTTGATGCTGAATTTAAACCACATTTAGTTAGAAGGAATAGAGCGACTCATAACATGCAGCCTCCATAGACCCGGCTCGGCCCGGCTCGGCCCGGCCCGGCCCGGCCCGGCCCGCCTCTTCAGGGCGCTGAGTTTCTCCACCACTCCGTCCAGCAGCGACACCACCGAGTCCACCACCGGGAAGCTGCTGAGCGTCTTCTCCAGCTCCGCCACCACCATGGTCACGTGACTCGTCTCCCGGTCGATGTTCTTCTGGGCCGCTCGGAACCGTTTGTTCAGGGTCTCATACGGAACCTGGAACACAGCGGCCTGACGTCACAGCTCCAAGGTCACAGAACCGGTTCAGTTCGTTCATTTAAAAACAAGCATGAACGACAAACAGGCGGAGCAGCAAATTTACTGACAATAAATGTGAACAATTATCATCTGCAAGACATCATCCGTCAACCAAATGATCTTTCTAAAGTAATTTCATTATAAAAGTTACTACAGCTGTAACTGATGTCACCAGATGCTGCTGATCCTTGATCGTATTCAACACAAGACAAAATATAATGTTGGAATAACTTTAAGAAGACAGATCCGTCCATAATGCATGCAGAGGACGGCGCTGATCCACTGAATGAATGAATGAATGAATGAATCCCTCCTCTTCGGTTAATAAGGAAAAGTGTGCCAACGCTCCAGCAGGAAGTAATGGATCCCATTCAGAAGTCTGTTGAAGTGGTTTCTGTAAGTCATCCAGCTTCATGTCCGCCTGTTTATGGCTTCATTTAGATCCCACTACGATTCCACATGGTGCCATTTACAACACAGTCAACTTTGTTACCATCAGTTATTATAAAAATGCAACAAATGGCTAATATGAATTAAAGGAATATGGCTTTGTAATTTAACATCTAGAAATTGGGCCTCTGTCTCTTTAAAAGCTTCTGCTCTTTCTGCAGGAAGTTGTCTCAACATGGCTCCTCCCTTAACCCTTTTTTTACCAGTGTTGCTCTGAGCAGCAGCTCTATCATGAGCTCAGCAGGTGTTTGCTATTTGCTGCTGGCTAGTCTAGAGGAGCTGAGTGGGGAGGAGCTACGTCTCAAAGGCGGAGCAGTGTAACAGAGTATAGCAGGGGTGCCAAACTCCAGTCCTGGAGGGCCGCTGTCCCGCAGTTTTTTGATGTGCCACAGGTACAAAACAATGAAATGAAATGGTTTAATTACCTCCTCCTTGTGTAGATCAGTTCTCCAGATCCTTAACGACCTAATTATTCTATTCAGGTGGTGCAGCAGAGGCACATCTAAAGGTTGCAGGACACCGGCCCTTAAGGACTGGACGTTGACACCCTGGAGTACAGAATCCAGTTTGGGTTCATGTGTAATGACTGAAACAGCGCCCCCTCCTGGTGGCTGGCAGTGTTACATATAGTGCCAGTTCATGAGAGATGGGCCACTGGCAATGGAGGTAGGTTACTGTCTAACACACCGGTAAAATGTTATATTAGCTTGATGCTAACATGGCTAACTGTTCATAACAGCAGCTGGTGCTGATTCCTGATCAGTTCTGCTCCGTACAGATAAACAACGTTTCATCTCATCCCGTCTCCTTATTCACCCAACGCACAGCTGATTTATTCTGAACAATCACGATTATGGAGGTACACTAGGTCCAGCTGAAGGGCTGCCACAAAGATTAAATAACTTCTCAAACATGTACAGAGGAATAAGATAACACTTCATTTTTGGTTTTGATGAGAGAATAACTAACATGATGGGCAGATCAGGAAACTTGGTCTTACATGAAGCTGCTCCTTTAAAAAGGTAAATAGGATGAGGCGAAAAATATCGAAACTATGAAAATTTATTATTATTATATAAATGTAGTCAGAATAGCAAAAAAACATGCACTTTACTAGAAAAACATTTTAAAATTATGAGGAAAAAGTTGTTTAGTCAGAATGAGCTTTGGTTAACTGGACTGTAAGATGTCAGATTTTTCCTCCATCGTCCAACTGGTCAAACTGGGTGAGAGTTACGGTGGGGTCAGGGTTAGGGTGGGGTCAGGGTCAGGGTTAGGGTGGGGTCAGGGTTAGGGTTAGGGTGGGGTCAGGGTTAGGGTGGGGTTAAGGCTTACAGACTGAGCAGATATGAGAGTCTAACTATTTATTACCCCAAAATACAACAGTCTCCTTGTTTCTGCATAAAAAATGTAAATGATGCAAAACCTGATCTAATTACTTTCAGTAAATTCAAAACTATATTAATCCAATTGCTACTGAAATAATAAAAAGTACTAAAAAGTCATAGGAGTGTTATACACAGAATTTAATTATTGTTAGTCATTTAATCCACAAATTTAAACCGAAAAGATGACAGACGGTTTTGAAAGGTTGTAAAGTGATGAAAACTGGGAATTAAACAATAACATTTTATTTAAAATAAAATGAAATCTCAGTTTCTGTTCCAAAGGAGAATATTCTGTTCCAGTTTTTAACTAGGAGAGAATCTTATTGGGCCGAAACGATTAATCAGATTATTGAAATAATCATCATCTAGCATAGTAATCGATTAATCACTAACTGGAGATTATAGAGCCAAAATAAAACACTAGCTGAAGGAACAACACAGTGGAGCCAAAATTAAACCAACATTTTACAGAAAATGATTTTTTAAAATCATCTATGCACATCAAGCCAGAAATCCTCCAGTGGCACTTTTAGTTTCACCTGATTAAAATTCTGCATCAAAAATCTCTTAACTTCTTTGGCATCAAACAATTGATCCAAAAAAAACACTGGATCAACCCTCACATGCTTTAGCTGCACATGGCTCTAATAAAAGCTACATTTGAAAAAATGTTTGAATTTCCTGTGTGATTGTTGGATGGATATGACCTCAATATCATTGGAAACGTTTCTTAAAGCTCCTACATGAGGAAAATCGCTGCTGCCACACCTCGAGCCGGGAGATAAGATCCAGTTTGATACGTTTAGCTGGTGATGGAGGTTATTGTGAGACATCTGGGGTTTTCTGCAGCAGCAGCAGCATCATCAGCAGCATCACTGCTGCTGCACGAAAAGCCTCTTCTGACGCAAAACAAAATCAGCCGGTCCCAAAATGGAGCCCATCATCTCCCTGCAGCAGTCCAATCCAGCTCGGTTCCCCTGAGCCGGTACTCACCGCGGGTGTGGAGCCGCTGTCATTGGACCGGGGCGCCGGTGTCGCAGTCCCGCTCCGTGGGATGGAGCGGCGGCGCGTGAGCGCGGCAGCCGGTTTCTGCTGCTGACCATTTTGAAGCACAGAGGCGGCAGGAATCTGATGACACTGCGCTAACACGCCGAACCGCTTCCCCGAACCCCAACCGCCCAGAACCACCCCGAACCAGCTCCACGGACCAGGTCGGCTGCTGGGTTCGGTTCGGCTGCTTTTCACCCTTAGCAGGCGAATCACGTCTGCTCCAGAAAGGAAGAGCAACCATAATGTTTCAGCCTCTACTGGTGATCCGAACCCATCCGTTCAACCCGAACCGGGTCGGGCACCAGTCAGAACTTTTCACATTTTACTACAGAACTCTCAGATTTTGCGGGTAACGGGACCGAACTAACCCGCAGTGGGTCCAGTTTGCCTAAAACTGGCCAGAATTTGACCTTTCGAGGATTCCGTCCCAACAAGCCGAACCGCGAGCAAGCAGATCAGCACCGAACCCGTTTAAAAGAGTAAACGGTTCTGATTGTTGCCTTTAAACCCACAGCCTGATGTTCTGGCCATGCTAGCTTAGCTAACCTTAGCCACTCTCAAATTAACCACCAATCTACCTCTTTAAAACAGAACCGAACCCCCCGGGAACCCGGAGTTCCCCGAACCAGAGAGGGGTGCCGGTGAGTGCCGTGTTTACCTCAGAGCATGGACAGCTGGGCTGCTGTCTCCTGCACCGCCATCTTGGTTCTGTGCTTTTTCTGCTGGCTGTTTTTGTTGTTTTTCCCCCTTCAGCTCAGAATCGCCTCAGTGCTCACTACCGCCACCTGCCGACACGGTGCCGATACTGACGCAGATTTTGATGTGTTCCAGTTGGAATGGAAATGGGAAAATCAGTTAAAGGCGAATGGATGGCGGATTTTCCACTGGGAATGCGGGAGCAGCTCCGATGACCTCCAGTTAGAACCTGTCAGGCCGACGCGTTTCATTATGGCTTCTTCTCGCGTTATTTCACAAGACAAACATGTCAGAGTGTGTCTGAAATCAATGTCATTTATAACGCCTCAAACTTAAACTAAAACAAACTGATGTTTTGATGGAAAGTACAACTTAAAACATGTTTGTCTGAGATTCTGCAAAAAATGAAATCAATTTGAACAGTTACTTCTGAAGTACCCTGAACGCACCACAACTCTCTTCTTTTTAGACTCCTGAACTACGGAAGAAGATTAGGGTTACTGAGAAAAGCAATTCTGACTCGATGGTTCTTTAAGACCTTAAGTTTCTGACTTTTATGAAGTGGAAAATATAGAGATTAAATCAGAATCCTGACTTTACGATTTGAAAAGGTTTCTGGTAACAATTAGCCTTTACTGCATCGTTTAATACAAATTCATCACTTTCCTGTTTATGGTTGCAACACTCTTCGGTGTGGAAGCTGTTTCTGGTGATTGAAATATCAGGGTTGCTTGGAGATGTAATAAGCAAATTACAAATGGTTTGAACATTTCAGTCAGGTTGAGGGAGAGAAGAAGATTTTCAGCAACTAACAGGAAGGCTGAATGTTTTTCAGATTAGTTTTATCACTTTTGTTTTTTTCTTTCAAGTTGAGCCTTGAATGTTAACAGACACAAAACCCAAATGGAAATGGCCATAAATTCTGCCACTAATAGTTGGAGAATTTCTGGCATTATTAATAAATAATTATCACTCAATGCATGAATGGTGGGAACATATTTTAAATATTTTCTTTATTATATTTTCTGAATGAGAAAAGCGATTTTGGCAGCAAAGGAAATTAAAAATCCTTTTTTTGTGGACTCTCGTTGAATCTCTTAAAGTTGTACTTTGATTTGTTTTAGTTTATGGACCAGCAGCCATAAAAGCAGAAATATTCCTGTTCATCACATCTCTTCTATGGAGTGCCAAAACAAATAAGTTAAAAGAAACACAATTAACTCATAATTTACATTAATTTTAGGCAAAAAAATGCAATAACTTGGCAAAAAGTGAGAAGACCTGAAAGGGGAATATTTTCTTATTTAAAAAATGACTGAATTGTTTATTTACATTTTTAAATGTATTTCTAATATTGGAAAAAAAGGGTTAAATGAAAAATATCCACTTTGCCTTTTTATAAATCGAACTAATCAGTTAATCAACCTGTTAATAAAGTAATCATTGTTGGAATTTGAATTAAAATTAAGAAATGATTTTTTTGTTTCTGCTGATTAAATATATTATCAGCAATGTTTGCTCCAATTCAGATATATATTGTATATTTGTCACATTTTTACACTTTGTCTTCACCGCTGAACAAGAAAATGGAAGAAAAGGGAAATACGTTCCTGAGTGAAATCTCCCTCTGTGACAGTGGACATAAATCCTGCTCCTCTCTCCATGCGGAGGAGCCGCCTGGGCCTGCAGCGCGGTCCGTCGCCTGCAGCAGCTCCTCGCTGCAGCCTCCTCTCTGCAGTCCTCGCCTGCAGCCTCCTCGCTGCAGCCTCCTCGCTGCAGCTCCTCTCTGCAGCCTCCTCGCTGCAGCCTCCTCTCTGCAGCCTCCTCGCTGCAGCCTCCTCGCTGCAGCCTCCTCTCTGCAGCCTCCTCGCTGCAGCCTCCTCGCTGCAGCCTCCTCTCTGCAGCCTCCTCGCTGCAGCCTCCTCTGCAGCCTCCTCTCTGCAGCCTCCTCGCTGCAGCCTCTCGCTGCAGCCTCCTCGCTGCAGCCTCCTCGCTGCAGCCTCCTCGCTGCAGCCTCCTCGCTGCTCTGCGGCTCATTGATTCCTGTTTGTCTCTGATGTTCAGGCCTCTCCTGCATGCTTCTTGTGCAGCAGCTGCAGGTTATGCAGACAGTTTTAACGGCCAGGAGTGTGTGATAGCTCTGGGTCTGGCTCGCTGTCGGTTCTGATATGGCCGGTGCTGATCAGATCTGCAGCAGAACCATTAGACATGCTGCAGTGGAGATGGAGGAAGAAGAGGAGAGAGAATCAGACTGGGAGGGAGGAGAACTTCAACTAAAAACCTAAAACATTACAAAGAAATTTATGAAGATTTAGTAATAAACACATAAATAATGCAGGTTTTAGCAATTTTTTCAGCTTACATGTATTTTCTTATTAGGATAGAAATTATGTGCAAATATCAACATGCCCTGTATGAAAATGTATCTATTGTCTTATTTTGAAGCTGCAGTCTGTAACTTATGTAAGGAATATTCTTTATAAATTTGTTCAAATGGCCACCATGTCGTTATTGATCTCCTCCACCTCTTCACAGAGCTGCTATTGCTGTCTGAAGGAATGCCCAACCAAAAACAGCCAACCAGAGCCAGGAGGATTAGGGCTTAGTGCTGTCAATCATCCTAATGTACACGCCTCTACATGTGCTAATGGTGAATAAATGACTCAGTTACAGAAAAACTGTTTATCTGCCATCATCAGTGGCTATGCTAACTAGTCTTAGCATTCATGACATGCTATGCTAGTTGCAGCCATAAGAGGCTGTGGACAGCGCTAAGACCCACCTCCTGGCTCTGATTGGCTGTTTCTAGATAGGACTGGGAGAAAGCAGAATTACATGCTACGATTTTAAAACCTAAAAATAAAACTAAAATAGTTTCTCGTCAAAAATGACAACAGATTTCCTGCAGTAGATATTTATCACAGTTGATAAGTTGTTGTTTTTGAGCTAGCCATGTGAAGAAACTCTCTGGCTGGGTCAGACTGTAGGTCAGAGTCGTGATGCAAGAGATGCTGACAGATTCTGTCTTGTAGGCAAAGAAGCCCATCTCTACCGCTCTGTGTCAGAGTGTGTGTGTGTGTGTGTTTAGCACAGGGAAGAAACCGTCTGCAGCTAAACTTATTCAGCTCTGCTAAAAACAGACACAGGAAGAACTAAGCAGCATGTTGGAAATGTGAAAACTTAACGAGCTGCATGGCATCGTTAACTGACTGATTTTAGTAACTGCTCAAAATTCAATATGCAAGTATGCTACATATGTGTTTAGCATATTAGTGTTTATTTTTGTGTTTAGCATTAGCTTCTGCTAGTTTTTTATGTTGATCAGTTTAGCGTAAACTAATAATTTCATGTGTTTAGCAGTTAGCTTCTTCTATTTTTCATGTGTTTAGCGTTAGCTTCTTCTATTTTTCATGTGTTTAGCAGTTAGCTTCTTCTATTTTTCATGTTTAGCAGTTAGCTTCAGCTAATTTTTGTTACCATTGTTCATTTTTAATGTTTAGCAGTTTGAAATGAGTTTCTGCTATTTTGTTTATTGTCAGCTACCACTAATTAACACATAACACTAAACACATTATATGTGTTAATTATTTTATACTAATACATTAGCTCATGCTAATTATTTTACGTGTCTAGCAGTTTAATGTTAGCTTCTGCAAATTTTTATGTGTTCAGCATCTTGTTGAGCAAATTAGTGATAAATGAATCTAACTGGCTGATTTTTTCACAGATTTTTCCAGTGTTAGGAGTAAAATAATCTGACAGTGGAACTAGTTTTGTAAATCAATCACAGGAAATATTTACTAAAAACAAGCTTCTTCATCTTCCTGGAAAGTTTCTTGTAAGTTAGCACACCTGAAAACTGAACTATTTGAAGTGGAAATCAGGCTATAGCATTTGGTTATGATTTTGTGTTTTTGCAGTGCAGTGAATATTCTGTATTAAATATTACTTTCTGCCTGGATCTTCACAGTTACAGTTGTTGTTTATAACAGTAGAACCGGTCTTTCCTCTTCATCGCCTTCGTCTTGCATAACTCGACTTTTTTTCCCCTCCTTGTTGGTTTTCAGGAAACAAAAGATGAATTTTGGCCAACGTCGGCTCCTCCCCTCCACACACACACACACACACACCCCACACACACACACACACACACACACACACACACACACACACACACACACACACACACACACACTGTGACTTCCCCCACCGTCTCCTTCACTCTCCCGCCTTCCCGTTCCCATGAATGCAGCACTTCCTAAACTCTTCACGTTTCCCCTCTTCTTCTTCTTCTGCATGTGAGACGGAGGACGATTCTCTGTAGGAGGAAGGAAGGGGCGGGAGGTAAGGGGGAGGGGTGAGAGAGAAGGGAGGGGGGGACAGAAAAAGGGGGAGCACATGTGTATGCTTGTCACTGAGGATCTGGGAGGACGGAGGGAGGCCGCCATATGCTGACTGGATTCCTGTTCCTGTGTGCAGAGCGCTGGCCGGCCGGGAACACGCCATGGGAAGCTCACATCTCCTCAACAAAGGCATGCCTCTAGGTAAACACGCCGCTTTTATCCGGCTCCGTATGTGTGTGTGTGAACATTATTCTACCTTCAAGCTCCCCTCCCCCTTCACTCTCTTCCTCTCTTCTTCTGTCTCCTCCTCCTCACAAGTCTTCCTCACACTATTATCTGTTATTGCCCAAGGGGAACCGTTGGCCTTTTCTCTGAAGCAGCGTGTGTGGAAAATCTCGGCTCGAACACCTCGACAGAAATAGATTTCTCTCTCTCCCTCTCTCTCTTCGAGGCGAGCAAGGACATGACACATATTTCCCTCTCGTTGTGCGTCTTTCATGAAGCGTACTCACACATATACGCACAAACACACACATGCACAAGTGTGTGCATGTGAGCGGCGCTGGTGTGCGGACGTGTTTACACACGAGTGATGGATGCACCTTGTGATGGTGGCTGGAAAAGACGATTCTAGAAATCCTTGGATCAAGGTAGGGCTGCTAGGGAGGAAGAGGAGGAGAAAGATGAAGAGGAAGAAGGCTTTTAGTTTGAAAAGAATGAGAAGGCTTTTATCAGAGATCAGAGTCACATCTGACTGGAGAAGTTCTGATCTGGTTCTAATGGGACTCATGATTGACAAACGGAGTAATTGGTTGAATGATGATTGGTTGGATGGTTGATCGATTACTGGTTGGTTGGTTGATCGATTGGATGGTTGGTTGATCGATTGACTGGTTGGTTGGGATGGTTGTCGATTGACTGGTTGGTTGGTTGATCGATTGGATGGTTGGTTGATCGATTGACTGGTTGATCATTGATGGTTGGTTGGTTGGTTCATCGATTGGATGGTTGGTTGATCGATTACTGGTTGGTTGGTTGATCGATTGGATGTTGGTTGATCATTGATGGTTGGTTGATCAATGGATGGTTGGTTGGTTGTCATCGATTGGATGTTGGTTGATCATTGACTGGTTGGTTGGTTGATCGATTGGATGATTGGTTGATCGATTGACTGGTTGGTTGATCAATTGCATGGTTGATTGGCGAGTTAATTAGAACAAATGTGTAAATTTATATTTTCTGTAATGTTTAGTTTTTTCCAACTCAAAAAACTTTCACCAAATTCCAGTTTTCCAGGCTTTTCCAGAGTTTTCCAGGCTTTTCCATAGATTGTCTGCATGCTACCCTTAGAAACCTGGGAACCGTGGTTCCCATATAGCGATGCTGGCCTGTTGGATGATTGTTTAGTCAGAAATGGTAGTTCAATAACTACCATTGGTTTTAGCTATTCAGCTGTCAATATAACGCATTGATCTTAAATTATATTAAAAAATAAAAAGGGACGCAGTGCTTTGCTAAAAGTTATCAACAATACATCAAAAAGTTATAATGTAAAATGGCGAAGGCTCTATGTCAGCGATGCTAGCTTGACTATTACAACCTTAACATGTAGATGTGCTTCAGAATTTGGTGTGTTTCAGTTCAGTTAAAAAAACAGCAACCCACACGCCAACTCTGACGGATCATCAGTAGAGCGGGTTTTCAAATTAGCTACTCAAACACCGCTGTGTCAGCTGAGCTAACAGCAGCAGCAGCTAATCTATCACAGCGATCACTTATCAATAAATGCAAAATAAACATCAAGCCTGAAAACATTAAACTGTAGCGAACTGAGTTTCTGTTCTTTGTGTGGGAAATGTGTGTGTTTGTTGTTGAATCCTGATATGTTAGGGGAGCTGTTGTCAGGCCTGGTGTAGCATAGCCAAAAGAAAGAGTGAGAAAACAGGATAACATGAGTAGTTTTCAGTTACTCTTTGGTGGTATTATTGTGGTTTTATTCTTAAAGATGCAGCTATTAGATTAATAATACCTTCATCTCCTGGATTCATTTAATTAATGGTTGCATCAACGTGGCTCCAGATGGTTAGAAAAAGAATCGTCTTCTTCAGCTCCAGCATTGTGAGCTTGTCTAAAATTTATGCAGCGACTAGCTTTATTTCTCTATGAGTCTGTTTAAAGTCTAGTGCAGGGGAGCTCAAGTCCAGTCCTCGAGAGCTACCGTCCTGCAACTTTTAGTTGCAGCTTTACTCCAGTAGACCAGACTCAGCTATGAACAGGCCTGGTAACGAGTCATTCATTTGATTCAGGTGTGTTGGAGCAGGGATGCATCTGATAGTTGCAGGATGGTAGCTCTCGAGGACTGGACTTGAGCACCCCTGGTCTAGAGGACCACATAAGAACTTAAGGCGGACTGGGTGTGGCCCCCGGGCCTCGGGTTTGACACATGGCTCTAGAAATGGAGGGCTGCAGAGGCGTGTGAAGTGGAGCCGGTCCTCCAAGGTCATCCCCCGGCGCTGGAATGACAGTTATTTCCTCCCTCAGAAATGCCTGGAATCCAGATCCAGAGTTTCCAGCAAACCGCAGAGCTCAAACTGGGCCTCCTGCTGGTTCTGGTCGTTCCCAACATGGTTCTGGTCGTTCCCAACCTGGTTCTGGTCCTGCAGAAATCTGCAGCTTAAACCAGACTCAGTTCTGCAACTCAGAGCAGGGAAATGCGTTTGCCAACAGATCGGGACCAAAACCCGGTTCTGTGATTTAAATCCGGTTCTGCTGCAAACGGAGCCGAGAAATGCAGAAGGAAGTCCGATCAGCGGCGTTAAAAATAACTTCTAACTGAAGATGAGAGAGCGTGTTGAAAACCCGCCTTTATGGACGATGTGATTTCATTTGAACAACTTTTATTAAAATAAATGAATTATTGACCCAAACATCTCGCTGAATCGTTGTTGGTAAATTAGTTTCATCTGATTTCACATCGACTGAGACACTTCAAACAGGAACTAGACAAAAAATACTTTCCATTACTCTGATTCCATGGCGTGTTTGAGTCATTGCAGATATTTTAAAAAAATTAAATTTTCTAGAAATAAAGACAGAAATTTTAATGTTTTTAATAAACTTTCTGAGATTAATCTCAGAAATTTCTTTTTAGCAAATTTTCAAAATTTCAAACTTTCCTGAAAATTTCCAATAACCTCAAAATTATAGATTTTTTAGCAAATTGCTCGACATTTGAAACTCAGAAATTCTTGTATTTTGGTGAAAATTTACTCTTTATTATTAGAGCCTTCTGCGATGCTGTCTTACCGTCGCTGTGTCTCTTGATGCGACGTCAGAATCCCATGATGCACTCTGGCTCAGACGCTCATGAAACTTTCTGGGCCGGTTCTGACACCAAGCGGCTCCGTTTGGATCCATCTGGATCTGCTGAGTCAGCAGATTGCTCTGCTGACTCAGCAGATTGCTCTGCTGACTCAGCAGATTGCATCTGGAGGGAAATGTTCCTGGAGAAACTCCAGCAGGACCTTCAGGAAAACCTGGATCAGTGAAACCTCAGACGTAAAAGTGACAGGAGGTCTCACTCCTACCTGATTACTGACCCAATAGGTTCTGATTTCTGATCAGCTGGAGATCAATACTTCAGAACAAATCTGACCGAGACACACTTCCTGGTGTCTCCTGGTGTTTTCTGTTTTAAACAATTCATCTTTAATTAATTGCTGAGCAGGAAAAATAACTTTTTATGAATATATTTCCCCTAAAAACTTTCAACTTTCTGCTTTCGGTTCAAATACAAAATCTTACCGAGTATTTCTGTTAAGTTTTAATGCAAATATTTTATCACACCTGAATTAAGATGAAAACTGACTTATAAGAAACTTGTTTTAAATAAAAATTCCATAAAATGTATTTTAAAAAGCACCAGTTCCAGATTATTTCCCTGATTATAAGTGAAATAATCTGTTAGCGTAACCAGTACTTCTTTAAAAACCAGTATTGAGGAATTATTGATCTTATATTGAAAGGTTTCAGTGATAAGAGAAACCTTATCATGTTGAAACATTGCTTCACCCTGGAAGCCCCTGCAGTCAAAAGGTTTGCACTGTAAAAAGAATTTAACTATTTTAACTATTATTATGTTTCTTTGGCATCGACGTACAGTAAGACATTAATGGAAACAGTGAAATGATTAGTTATGTGTGCTTCAGCTCCTGCGGTGGATTTCACAGCGACTGAATGGATTTGCTTCTGAAGGAATTAAATCTCATAAAACCATGTTGTTTGGCATTTTGAAAAGTCAAAGTTTTACTATTAAAAAATCTGAAATTTGCCAGAATAAACAGACATTTTTAGATTAGTTTCAAAAAATTTCCATAAAAGTTTCAAAAGTTGGAAAATGTTGACTTTTGAAAATCTGATACTTCTGAGATTTTCTAAATTAATCTAAAAACTTCTTGATCGATTGGATCCTTTGTGCGCCAGGATGCAGAAATGTTTGCGTGATTGCAGATAAGAAGTCTGATCTGCGTGATCAGACTTCTTCTTTCGTTTTGTTTTCAGGCATCAGACCTCCAATCATGAACGGGCCGATGCACCCGCGCCCCCTTGTGGCGCTGCTGGACGGCAGAGACTGCACCGTGGAGATGCCCATCCTGAAGGACGTCGCAACCGTGGCGTTCTGCGACGCTCAGTCCACACAGGAGATCCACGAGAAGGTAACGTCTTCTTCCTGCGGGAAAACCGTCCATGGCGTCTTCAGATGGTCCAGATCGATTCCTCCACATCAGGCTCAAACTGTTTCAGGCTGAGAAACACGAAACATTCACAGACCATCTGACCAACTCAACATCTTAATATGTTCAGCATTAGAAGAATAAATCTGCTTTGAATGCAGCAAATAATCTGTTGATTTGGCTGCACCTGCTGCTGTTTTCTCTGATTTCGGTTGCTTTTTCAGGATGGATGCTCGTTCTGTGTGTGCAGGTGCTAAACGAAGCTGTGGGGGCGTTGATGTACCACACCATCACCCTGATGAGGGAAGACCTGGAGAAGTTCAAGGCGTTGCGCATCATCGTTCGCATCGGCAGCGGCTACGACAACATAGACATCAAATCCGCCGGGGAGCTCGGTACAAACCTCACACCCCCGCAAACAGGCACACAAATACATCAGCAACTGCTGAACCGCTGGTCCACAGGAACTCGTTGTAGAGACCAACAGGATGCAAACCTTCAAAGTTGCAAATAATAAAAGTTTTTAAATAAATCAATCCTGGTCCAATCACATTTTAATCACCAAAATAAGCAACATGTTCAAATCAAAAACCTCTTTTTGGTGCTAAATTACTGAATAAAAAACCAAAATGACCTCAACAACAAAGATACTTACAGCTTTCAATCTGTTCTTCCTGATGGCGCAAAGTTCAGGAGCTTCTTCAGAAATGACATTAGCATTAGCTGCTACATGTCAGCACTGAGATGCTATTTCAGGCAAGATTAGCTTCGCTGAGCTTACTACCTTTTAGCACAACTTGAACAGTTTTTTCCAGCATCCAATCAGATTGTTTAGAAGCAGAAATTAGAACCCAGGAAGTCGAGAGAAGCGACTTCGTCCTCCATGGCTGCTGTTAGTGGATGCAGCGAGTGCGTCAGATTTATGGGTGTGACAGAAACACACCAATACAAAAGGTTCCAACTTGGGACTTTTGTATATAAAAAAAAATAAAAAATACTGCCTCTGTGATTAATCCAAATTAAACGATTAAAATGCACAAAAATATCATTTTCAATCAATGTCAATTAAAGTGTAATCTGTCCCAGCGTGACAGTAAGAAGTAAGAGACTGGGGGCAGGAAACAGATCTAATACTGAGGAAAAACTTGACCCAAACAACATAGCTGGAATTAAACTACAATCACTAAGAAGGCCTGAACTAAAATAACCAGAGAGGAAACAGAGTAACAAACAAACCTGCAGAAAGGACTGGACTCACCAGAGAAGTCTGGTTCTTCCTCCCAGCAGCTCAGCTGGATCTCCCTCAGACCTCCCCCTCTTTCTGCTCCGACAGGCATCGCTGTGTGCAACATGCCAGCAGCGTCGGTGGAGGAGACGGCAGACTCCACGCTGTGCCACATCCTCACCCTGTACCGACGCACCACCTGGCTGCACCAGGTTTGTAGCTCTGCAGCCCAGACAGCAGCAGGGAACCAACTCTCACTGGGTTTGTTGGAGGTGTGCATCCGCTCACCACCATCATTATTTACACTAACAAATAATCTCTGCCAACTGACATATAAGCAAAATTGAAACATTTCATTTTCTTTAGAATGTGGCTGTATTTGAAAGACGTTGATGTAAAGTGTAGAAGGTACAGTAAAATGATTTGTTCCTCAAATCATTGCTTAGACTCATGTGTTGTAGCCTGACAGGAATTAGCTTGTGGTGCAGAGTGAATTGCAGCTGGATCACCGTGTGTCTGCGCTGTCCGCTCCGTCTGAAGTGACGCTCGTCTTCACTCCCGCCAGGCTCTCCGGGAAGGGACGCGGGTTCAGAGCGTGGAGCAGATCCGAGAGGTGGCGTCAGGCGCGGCCAGGATCAGAGGAGAGACGCTGGGACTCATTGGGCTCGGTGAGAATCCAAACTGCTGTCACAAACTGGTCCAGATCCTTTCATTTCATACAGGACAACTAATCTGTCATGAGAAGTCAGATTAATGTAAGAATCGGAGGAGAGCAAAATCAAACTTATTACCTACATGCTGAAAAGCTTGTTGCTCAGCAAGACAATCCTGTTCAGGACAACTTACAATCTAGACATAACAAACTCGATGTGTTTGTAGGCCGGGTCGGCCAGGCCGTCGCCCTGCGAGCCAAGGCCTTCGGCTTCAACGTGATTTCTACGACCCGTATTTGGCCGACGGTGTAGAAAGGTCCCTGGGGCTCCAACGGGTCACCACCCTACAGGTAAACCCTGCTGGCCTTCATGTACCTTTCTATGCCTTCAGATCAATTACATGGAGGATTTCACTCTGAAAACTGAAATTAAACCTCATTCACACTTCTGGTCAAAAAGTTTTAGAAACACCTGAAGGTCCTGCAGGCAGCAGGTCCTGCAGGCAGCAGGTCCTGCAGCGGAAACATTTCCATCTATTAATGAGTGATGAAAGCAGAACTAGACGACATTCTGACTGGGATTTATCATCTTCCTCCTCAGGACCTTCTCTTCCACTCTGACTGTGTCTCGCTGCACTGCAGCCTCAACGAGCACAACCACCACCTGATCAACGACTTCACCATCAAACAGGTACGCTGAGCCCACAGGCTGGCAAAGCCATCGAGGAAGCTCGTAAAGTCATATCAAGCGTCAGCTGATTGGCGTGTGTGTGTGTGTGTGTGTGTGTGTGTGTGTGTGTGTGTGTGTGTGTGTGTGTGTGTGTGTGTGTGTGTGTGTGTGTTAAAGATGCGGCAGGGGGCGTTCCTGGTGAACACAGCCAGGGGGGGCCTGGTGGATGAGAAGGCTCTGGCTCAGGCTCTGAAGGAGGGCAGGATACGTGGGGGCGGCTCTGGATGTCCATGAGACGGAACCTTTCAGGTATTACACCTACTGACCAAATGCTTCATCAAGTTGTAGGAGAACTGGCTTCGTTGACCATCGAACCATTCTCCAGAAGACGTTTTGGTTTTCCATCCATCCAACAGCAAACTGCAGTCCGGCTTCTTGATTGATATCATCTCAATCCATGTTAAAGAGGCGGTGTGACGGTTTGGGCCAGAGGTTTGTGGGTTCGAACAGAACCATGATCCAAAACAAACCTCTAATCTGGATAACCAAGGCCACGCTGAGCCACCGGACCAGAACCAAGAACCCATCTGATTAAGTAAACTGAAACATTTGTGACCAGAAAGATGGAGGAACCTTGTTGGTTTCTCTGAAACTTCAGGGACATTTATCCAAATGTTAGTAAGGCCAAGTGTATGCAAAGTTTGACCCTGTGGATTAGAGAAAACCACAATAAATTAGTGAATTTAATTGTTGCTTAAAAGTATCACCAAAAGTCCCAGTTCAGTATCACACCTTATGCTGATGACGGTTTTCTTTCTGTGTGAATCTCGGTTTGTTTTCTACATTTGAGTTAAATAATAAAGTAATTGGACAGAGTAATTTCCTCCAGCTGATCTGAAGCGTAGCGTTTGTTGCTGTGGCAGCTTCAGTCAGGGTCCACTGAAGGACGCGCCCAACCTGATCTGCACGCCGCACGCCGCCTGGTACAGCGAACAGGCATCACTGGAGATGAGAGAAGAGGCGGCGAGGGAAATCCGGAGGGCTGTGACAGGTTGGTGAACCGTCAGTAACCAAAGGAGACATTTTGGGAATTCTCCTATCAGATTTGTTTTGTTGATCCTTATTTGTTCATTTTCAGGTCGGATCCCAGACAGTCTGAAGAACTGTGTGAATAAGGAGTTCCTCTCACCCAACAACCACTGGGCCGTCGACCCGGCTGTGGTCCATCCTGAGCTCAACGGCGCCTACAGGTACGGCCGGGCGCTGTGACTGTCAGCCTGAGTTATCAGCAAGAATTGGAGATGATCCAACATCTAGCTTAGCAATACATGTAGCTGCCAGGTTGGGCCAGCAGTGCTTTAACGTATTTACACACTTTGCAGTATTTTACTGAATTTTATGTGACGGGTCAGTTTAAAGTGTTTCTACACCTGATAGTCCACCAGACTCGGTTTGATGAGAGGCCAAATTCGCAACATTTGTTCCACCTCCAGCTGCTGCGGTTCTCTTTCTCACTGCAGTCAAATGATCCAAATTGGGAAACCTGTTCCCCTCCTGGCCTGTGGAGGCACTGCGCCAACAACCACTGCAGGAAACGACACTAAAACCTCTGAAGACACTGAGAGCAACTTCCTGCTTCACCAGATGAAACAAGATGGAGGCGTCAGAGTTTAGTGCTGGAGGATTTCTCTTTAGTCTTTGGCTGAAGACCAGGAGCCATTTCTGCTGCTAGCGCTAGGCTAACATGTTAGCTTTGGTTGTATTTACCCAGAATGCCCTGCGCTGTAGTCCACTTCCTGCTTTTGGAGCGCTCTCTGGTCTGCTTACCATTCACATTTAAACCGAATCAGTTCACTTCAACTGAACGAGGTTTGGAGGACCAGATGTCAGAGGTCAATTAGCATCACACCTCACCAACTGGACCGGAGTTTCCAGGCAATCGGACCAGAGTTGGGTTAAAGTGGACTGAACAGGGATGGTGTGAATCCACTCTTAGTACATATATGTGAAATGAAAGGAAACAAATTCACTGTTTTAAAATGAAACGCAGAAAATGTGGCATGAGTTACTAAAACCTTGACTTGATGCTTCACAGGCAGAACAGACTCACATGTTGGACTTTTGCCCTTGGCAGCCATCCCATAATATCTCTGGCTGCATGTTTAAGGTGGCTGACCTGCTGGAAGGTGGACCTCCAGTCTCAGGTTTTCTGATTTATCTCAGGTTCTCCAACAGGACAGCTGCCGTTAGCTGAGTTACAGTAGTCACAGCTCTGTGCTGCTCTGTGAAATCCACTGATCTGTCAACAGTTTGCCCCTCCTGTCCCCCAGGTACCCCTCCGGGGTGGTGAGCTTGCCGGCTGGCGGCCTCCCTCCGCCCGTCGAAGGCATCGTCCCGAGCGCCGTGCCCATCACGCACACCCTCCCGCCCGCTGCCGTCACCCGCCTCACGCGCCGTCTCCCGGACAGAAACACAGTAAAGCCACCAGAGGGCGACAGAGAGCAGCACCCCAGCGACCAGCTGTAGCCCTTCTGCACACCGACCGCCGGTTCAGGTGCCGTCTGCTTCCCAAGACAGGACTGACTCAACAACCCAGAAAGTTCCTCTAAACCAACATCTGATCGTTGCCTCAACATGAAAAATGGAAACATTTGGGCAAAACAGAATCCAGAACCTTTCCAGAAAATTGGAGGCTTTCATGTGTTCTGTGTCCTTTTTTCCTTCGTTTGATGTGACAGGAAAGTTATTGGGTTTGAAATGAATGTAACCTGCCTGTGAACAGATTTTAGAACATGATGATATTTGTATTCCAGTCTTAACGAAAACTGGTTTAAAAATACAATATCTCGTTTTCTTTTTATTTGTCCCTAAATTAGCAAGGCCCCAAAAAAGCGGCAGCTTTTGCACACCATCTCAGGAACCTACGTTTCCGCAGTTGGTAATCTAGTTTTTCTAACATTTTTCTTTTATAGATAGTTTTTATGCCACTCAGTGCTTTTGTTTTTCTACCTGCTTGCCTTTCCATGTCCCGCTGCATTAGAAAAGAACAACTTTAGTGAGATGTAAAGTTGACCTAATGCTTGTTTCTGTTGTTTGTTTAAGGAGCATGTGACTTTGCTCTGGGATTGTGTAAATGTTCGAACCGAAGGCGTGATGGGAGGAACGTTTAGGAGAGGTGGTGAAATGGTAAACATGCTGGGACCTGCTGATTCTGACGCTTTCATTCCGACGAGGCGACAGATTAAAAACATGGTTTGTTTTAAAAAATTCACCTATTATGGCTGCAATTTCTGCTCCTGACCAGCATTATAACTTTGATGCAGGAATTACATTTTTGTCAACCAGAATTATCAACACTAAGCTAGGCTACGTTCAAACAGCAGGCAGATGTGACCCAATTCAGATTCTTTGACCCCAAAAATACAATTTGTTTTACTTACACATGTGGATCTAAATCTTTACCGCCAGAGCGCCACAGCGGCCATCTTTACTGCTGTAACCAGAGCGCCACAGCGGCCATCTTTACTGCTGTAACCAGAGCGCCACAGCGGCCATCTTTACTGCTGTAACCAGAGCGCCACAGCGGCCATCTTTACTGCTGTCAACAGAGCGCCACGGCGGCCATCTTTACTGCTGTAAACAGAGCGCCACGGCGGCCATCTTTACTGCTGTCAACAGAGCGCCATGGCGGCCATCTTTACTACTGTAAAAAGAGCCATAATCAGAGCGCGCTGGGCGACATGTCTTCGGCACATTTGGATTATCGTGAGCAAAAGGAGTCTAACTTCGGTCACTTTTAATAAGTAGAATGAACGATCATGCTAAAAACGTTGGATTTGCGCATTGAGACCTGCTGAGAACGTAGCGATCTGGCAAGTCTCATTTCTGTCCACATAATGATCCATGTTTTACCCCTGATGGTTGAACTCCATGACAAATCAAACTGAATCAGTTTCCATACAACACTTAGCTTGGCTTTACGAGTTAATAAAGGTAAAACACTCAGATGAAGGCGAACATTTTTCATTTGGCTCAGACACAAAGAGAAAAACAAGTCAAAGCTGCAGCCGACAGTTGATACTTAACATTAGTAGATGTGAAACGTGCTATGAAAGAAAGCTTTTTGCTATTTGATTGACTTTATGCTCACAAACAACTTCTTTTCCAGCTTTCTGTCCAAGCTGCGTCATGAACAGCGTTTCGTTTTCTCTTTTGCTTTCAGTTGGTTTTTTCTCTTGGATCCTGAAGCAGAAAATGTTTCAAACAATGAAACTTTTTCTGAGGAATAAAATCTGCCTTCTTGGCTTGTTTACATCTTCACCCCACACCTAGCTTAGCATATTTGCCTTAAATAGTTTGGTTTTCTGTCTACAACAGTGAAAAGCATCTTCCATATATGGAAGTGCTTCCTGTTTTACACAAAGAGGTAGGCGTTGTTTCTAAATTACTTTTGTACTTTTTGAGAACAGAAAAGGCCAGTTGTGATTTATTTCACGTCTTTTATTTTGTATTTTTGGGTTTCCTGGCTCTAAACTATGACTCTGTTATGCACTTTAAGTTGATTCCTCCACGGTTACGACAGTAAAAGCGGTTAAACTTGGGTAAAGATGAGACTCAGATGATCTCTGAAGGTTGTTTAAACGCCTCCCGCTTGAGAAGCGGCGGCGTTTCCCCCGAGCGGCCGGAGATTTCCTGGAGTCCCTTTAACATCCAGCCGGGCCCTTCCCGTTGCTACCATTTAACCACCTGCTCTCTTCATGTGTACATACTGTGTTCTGCTTGCCTGTGTCAATGTGACTTGGTTGTTTCTGTGTCTAAAAGCAGCGCCAGTAGGGGGGGCAGCAAATTACCCAGAAGTCCTTTCTGCTCCCCCTACCTGCAGCTGAGTAGTAAAAACAGTTTCCTGTTGCCTACCGGGTCTTCTTCATGGTGAGGCAGCGAGCGTCGCAATCAGGGATGGACATTTCCACCGCCAAGCGATTCAGGCTGCAGCGGCGAAAAATGTTAGATTACGAGAATAAAGTCAAAATAATGTACGAATAAAACCGTGTGAAAGCAGAAATAATACGAGAATAACATTGCATGTCAGTCATAATAAAATCAAGTCATGAAATAGTCATAATATTAACAGAATATAGAAGCTATTTTACCTCAGAAAGGATGAAAAACGTAACACGAGGAAAGCTGAGAATCTTGTGACGTTTTACTTTATGATCAGTTTTAACACATCAACAGTAAATTATCAGTGGCTGAACTGAGTTTAATAATGATCAAAGTTTTTCCTTTCTGTCTAAAAACTTTCCATCTTTCTCCTGGAATTTTTGTGTCTTTTTCTGATAACATTCTGACTTTATCCTCATAATTCGGAATGAAGGGATAAAAACCTGGTCGTCCGCCGCAGACTGAAGGTTCTGGGCTGATATTCTGACTCGGTTCTGGTTCTTCCGACACAAACTGCAAACATTCCTGGTCCAAACCGACGGATCCGGCGGTTCCCCTGAAATGCCATCCCTGGCGTAGCGCCCCCTGCTGCCGCCCTTCATGGTGACGTAGTAGGCGTAGCAATATTCAGTACATATTATTCTATATTCTACAGTAAATATCATTATTTTTGGTCAAACAATGACAACTGAAAAAGATATGTTTGTGACTGTATGCATTTGTATGAATTATTTTAAAAGGAAATAAACTGTGGAAAGGTGTCGTTTCTGTGTCGTTTAGCTGTTAGCATCATTTAGTTTAGCTCATCAGAAAACCTTTATTAAAATGCGTCTCCACGGTGTTTTTACCTCTAAACGCAGATTTCTACTAGAACAAAACATTTGTGAAGCTCTAGATACGTTAGACTCTTCGCTTCCTGATTCTGCTGCTAAATTAGAGCCAATAATTTCCATACAAACAGATTTCTGACCGAATGAATAAAACAGTTGGATCTGAATAAATTATTTCAGGATTTGCATTTTTTCATTAATTTACTGAAAACATGAATTTCTTTAGATAATATTTTAATTTGTTGTGCAGAACCGAGTTGAATCATTTGAGGAATAATTCATCCGACGTCGTTTAATTGTTAGTAAAAATCCCCTTTAAATGAGAACCTGTTCGGTTTCTGTGCCTCCAGCAGGGGGCGCCGTTCCAACGCAGCAGAACTGCATCTTTATAGATAAAACCTGTGAAACTACAAACACAAAATCATTTAGAACATATTAATAAGAGATTTATGTTCGCATTAACAGCATAATAAATAATTTGACCTTCTGCTCATTTAAATGTTCATATTTTTGTTTTGCTGGTTTAAAGCAGCAAATCTCCTGACATCACTTTGAAACTTCAAACCAACATCAGAGATCTGGATTCGAACTTTCCTTTTTTAAATCACAACCAAAAATCAAATCATGAAGAAGTCAGAAAGTGTTTATTTTAATCACTTGTTTTTTTTTCATATTGAGAAGAATAAATGAAAAAATGACCATCAGACTGAAACAGACATTTATTAATCAGACTGGAGGCAGTTTGGTAAATTTATATCCAAGTTTCCAGCTCATTTTGCAGAAACTTCCTTCAAACATGCAACAGTCGGGAACATCGGAAACAATCTGATTCATTTCCACAGAAATAAATCTGAAGTTTTTGCAGGGAGAAAAGATGGAAAGTAGGAAACAGCTGCATTTCTGCAGAGCCGTAAAGAAAAGATAAAAGTACCACGGTGGATTTTAGTTGAATATTTATCTTACTTCCTACTTTTAAGATAAATATCTGTACTTTTACTCATCATTTTTCACATAAAGCTAAATGAGAATAAAAACTGGAAAGTATCAGTATTTAATAAAATCTCTATTCATGTCGGCAAAAGATTAAAATGTATTTTTTATAACTAGAACTTTTTACGTATTTTATTGAAAGTCATGTTGAATTTTTTAAAGTGAAAATTACTTTTAGCTTTTTGGACTTGAGCAAAACAGTCCAACCTGCTTCACTTTGACTAGAATATGTTGTTATGAAAGAATAAATCATTTGTTTTTCATTTTGAACTCGTTCAATTGACCAAACTCTGGACCAATCATGAGGCTCCACTTGACACTAACTGACCTCATCCTTGAATAACTTTCATAAATCACCAAGAAAAATCAATGTTTTCACCTCCAATCAGCCGACTCGGCTACATCATCCTGCAGGAATCAGTCACATGGCAGAGCTGCATCAGAATGCTGGTCAGAACAGGAGCAGACGTTTTTGGTCCATTTTGTCTCCTGACTGCCATGATTTCAGCTCTGCGCTCACGGTGCTGCTCACTCTCCGTCCCTCTGATTGCGCTTCATCCTGCTCTGTGCAGCTCTGTGTAAACCGCTGACCGTCTCCGGCGCAGTGGCAGGCCGCCTGCTTATCCTGTCACAGCCTTCAAGCCCGATTCATGTCCACGGAGTTCCTGGTTTTCTGATCCTGCCTGTTTTTGACCACTGCTTTTGGCTAGTCCCTCCTGCCTTCAGAAACCGTTTCTGACCTCCTGTTGCTGAACCCTGGCAGCCTCCCGGCTCTGAGACCCTCCTGTGCCCTGGATGGTTTTGCCTCTCTGGTTGACAGATGTTTGTCTCCTCTGTGAGACTCCAAACCCTCCTCAGGCTGGATTCTGCTGTTGGATTCCCCTTTCTTGGTAAATGTCTGTTTTCCCTGGTTTTCATCCAGTCACGCCTCTCCTGGGTGTTTGTGACCTGCCAGAGTGACCGAACCCTGTGGATCCCCTTCCACACCGTCCCACTGCTTCTGAAACGTCGTATCATGTCTCGGCTGCGTTTTGGCTGGTTTTACTGAAACATTACAATGAGTCTGTTGTTTGAGAAAAATAACTAATGCATAGTTTCAGATTATAGCATTTTCACATTTCTGTCTGAAATGTATTATGATTTAAATCTCAACATGTTTCAGAAACTTTAAAGAGAGAAAGCAGTTTGCACCTGCCACTCCTCCACTTGGTGATTAACTGAAAAGGCAGCTGTGATTTCCATCTGGTCAGAGTTCACTTGATTTACTGAGTCATATTTCACCAACCAGTTGCAGGAAACATCAAATAATTGTGTCTTTCTGTGTGATAGTTGTGGTTTTTACACATTAACAAAATAAAGAAGGTGACTTTTCACACGTTCTCCTGTTTCATCCTCTCGGCTCTTGTCACGAACCCTCTCACTTCCCGGCGGTCTCTTCGCTGCTGGTCTGCAGCTGACGGAGCGGCACGCAGACCAACACCGACAGGGACTGTCCCAAAGGAGGCGGGGAACACGGCGGCTGCCCTGACCCGACAGCCTGGGGGCTACGAGCTCGCATCGCGCCTGACTCCGTGTGTCCAGAGCAGTGAGTCTGGTTTAACAGGCGGCTCCGGCCTGCCAAGAAAAACGTCTGGAGCTTATTAAACAGCAGACACGTGCTGCGGAGGCTGGCTGCTGCCTGAAACGTGCAGCTTCTGCAGGTGACCCCTGATTAGTCCAAACTGTTCGTTTGTCTCATTTTAGCTTTTGCAGAAGTAAGGGTTTTGTTGATAAGCAGGAGTTGGAGACTTCCTCTTAAATCCATGTAGGTTTAACAAGTCAAAAGTCATTTAAACACCTCAGCAGAGGTGTTTAAATGAGTTAAAAGCAACACAGCTTCAGGGTCGGTTAAAGTACCAAATGTTATCTTTGGCTCAGTGGCTTTTCTTACAATCCAACGACTCCTCTGCTGGAGAATAGCTACATAAAATGAATACAAAACATTTAAAATCTCCATTTTCCAAATATTCCACCCAGCTTCAGCATAAAGTCTGTTTATTTTCCCACAATCAGTGGTGTTTACTTGTTCCCCCAGAACCCCTGACAGAGCTGTGACCCAGTTTCTCCCGCCAGGTTTCGATGTTTTTGTGTTTTCTGAACTCGCTGTTCTGTGACCGAAGCCGTTTGATTCCCAACAGCACAAACAGACCAGATTCTGTCAGGTTACCTGCCCAGTGAGTCACCTGTCTGCACCTGAAAGCTCGCTAGTTCTCAGCGACAGGCTAACCCAGTATGAGGGACAGTAGCCAATCAGAAGCTTCGTCTTCCTCTCCAAAGGAAACACAGACAGGAAACCAAAATAACCACCATCCCACATGAAGACAGACATCTTTATGAAGTGTATCAACATTTCTTCTACCCAGTCGGCCATGTTTGTTTCTTCTTACTCACGTTTGGTCTGGATAAATTTAGGCAAATTTTCTGTCTCACACCTGAATGTAGGTGAGTGAAATCTCAACACCACACGATGCACAACCAAACCTGCAACAGACACATTGCAATGTCACATGTGCAAAAAAACTGCGACTCAACAACGACTAGCATTGGTTTTAGCTGACAAGATGTCAGTGTAACGCAGGAAACCTTACATCTGATATGTAGAATAAAAAGGAACTCAGTGCTTTGCTACTAATTATCAACACTAAGACAACTAGACAACAAGGTCAAGAAAAAGTTTTAATTAAAACTCAAGAGCGAAAATAGGTCACTTATGCTAGCTTGACTTTGACAACCTTAACATGTAGGTGCTGCAGAATTTGCTGTTTCAATTTTCAACTAAAAACAAAAAAATGGCGACGCATACGGCAACTCTGACAGATTATCAGCAGAGGTGTTTAAATGAGTTAAAAGCAACACTAGCTAATAGCAGTGGTAGCTAATAGCAGCAGTAGCTAATAGCAGTGGTAGCTATTATCAGCACTAGCTAATAGCAGCAGTAGCTAATAGCAGTGGTAGCTAAGCAGTACTAGCTAATAGCAGCAGTAGCTAGCGGTACTAGCTAATAGCAGAAGTAGCTAATAGCAGGTAGCTACTAGAAGTACTAGCTAATAGCAACACTAGCTAATCGTAGCAGTACTAATAGCAATACTAGCTAATAGCAGAAGTATCTAATAGCAGTGGTAGCTACTAGCAGTACTAGCTAATTGCAGCAGCAGCTATTAGCAGTACTAGCTATTAGCAGAAGTAGCTAATAGCAGCAGGAGCTAATAGCAGTACTAGCTAATAGCAGTGGTAGCTATTAGCAGTACTAGCTAATAGTAGCAGTAATCTACCACAGCGATCACTTATTAATAATCATAAAATAAATATCAAGCCTGAAACCATAAAACTGTCGTGAACTGAACGTTCTGTTCTTTATGTGGGAAATGTTTGTGTATTTTTGGTGTTCAATCCAGACACATTATTGTGGCTGTTGTCAGTCGGTTGCTACGGCAACGGGTCTGTGTGTAGCTTAGCCGACACAAAGAGCGAGAAAAGGGCAGAATATGAGTGGTTTGGAGTTGTTCTTCTCCCGGGCTGCAGGTTTCAGCCACACCTGTCCGGCTGCGGCACCTGTCCGGCTGCGGCACCTGTCCGGCTGCGCCACCTGTGGCCTGACTCAGCTGGAAAGAACCAGAGGTTTCACACTTCAGCTGCTTTTGTTTGGTTTGAAATGTGCACTGAGCTGCAGCTGCCACTCCCGCGAGTCCGACTTGAGACACAGACGACAGTAATGGAAGAACAACAACGACAAGTGTTTCTGCTAAAAAGGTGGATTTTAAACAGACTTCACCAGGTTTGAAATATCATCACTGCCTCCGTCCATGAAGGCAGGTTTCAACTCAGTTGGTATAGAAACAGCCTTGCCTACTTTCAAGTAATTGATTCCTGTTTGACAGACATGTTGCCAAAGAAAAGCCACATTAGACATGGAGCTCATTTCCACAAAACATTTCTGCTAATGTGTCCAACATCGTGCTGAAGACATGCAGAGTTCCCCCAAACCTTTTCTAGGAATACCTTGAGAGGAAATCCAGACCATGTTGCAGTGCTTAATTTCATCATAGATTAACATCAGCCCCTTTTTCCAGTTGCTGAATCAGGAAGTTGTTTCATTTCTCCATCTATTTTTCTGTCTGATTCTCTCCGGTTCAGAGTCGCTGGGAAGCCTGGAGCCTTCGGTACGCCGTGTCCCCCGCTCTCTGATTTTAGGGTTAGAGCCTCTGGATCTCCATCAATCTGAATTTAAATAATAAATCTGAAGTTCTTGAAAATAAAATAGCTATTTATTTGGAAGACTTTAATGAAAGCTACTTCGAGCTACTAGCTTCTACTTTGGTGTTTTCTCTGCTGGTTCCTCAGAGATTCATTTAAATCCTGTTTCATATTGATCTGGTTTAAATCAGCTTCAACAGTGAAATGATGTCAATCAACTTGACAAATTAAGATCAAATATTTTCACAATAATTACTCTCTGTTGAGTCACGTCAGGCTAAAAGCGAATCTATTTTTTCACTATGATGAACTGATACCTCAACCAGCTGCCTAAATCAAACTATTCCAGATTTTAATCCAGTCACAGTTTCCGTCTCATCGCTCCTTTGGTTTAAAGTCCATTTCATAAAATCCAGAAGACGGAACCAGAATGACCAGAAACTTCCCTGTTTTGCTGAGATTCAATATAATCAATAAAGGCAAACACTTTGCTTGGTGCGCCAGAGTTAGCTTTCTGGTTAGCATCAGAGTTCGATTAGCATTCATACCTCCCCAAACAAACCAGACTTTCTAGCAAATGGACTGAAGCTGGATTAAAGTGTAAAACTTTACAATCATTTTACTGCAGATATTTATTTTTACATTTGTCCATCTAGGAGATTTATTTGCTTTTCTACTAAATGATGCATCATATATGTGTCAAGTTAAAAAAAGAGAATGCTTCTAAATATATACTTTTCAAACATGATCAAAGAAATAGAGCGTTTTCATTATTATTTCAGTGAGAAAACAGGCAAACTAACCGTCATGGAATAAATGCTGCAACCAATGAAACCAAAGCGGAGCAACAATGACATGAGGAGCCATTTATCTGCAAAAATCATTCTGCTCAAAATGAAACGTGAAAATAGGATGTAAAACGTTTTAAATTGTGAGCATTGTTTACGTGTTTATTCCTCCTGGAAACAGTAAATAACGATGTTAGCTTAATGGAAGAGACGAAACAAGCTCATTGTTCTGCCTTCACAGGAGGATTATTTAGGTTTTGTGAGATTTTCTGATCTTTTTCTGCCGTCACAAACAAATACCATCTCTCCTCCTCCATCAGCAGGCCAAGTGACTTCTTCTGATGTCAGTTTGAGCACTGCTGCCACCTAGTGACCGGAGGCTTGTTTATCATCCAAGCATGAATAAGACACTATAATAAATAGTTTATTCATGCACATCTTGTACATGTTGTAAATTACACTACTCAGTTGGACATTTCATTTAATCAGAGTTTTAAATAACAGTAATGTGTCCTTATTGTACTGAATCACTGCAACACGTTTTGTGTTTCCACCGGTTTGATCGATTCTGTGACCGACGCTTCGTTATAGGAAAGCATTCTTAACCTAAATCCGCCCGGGGATTTGGGTTATTCCTCTTCATCTGTTGTTATGCAACACTTACACTGTGAGGAAATCTACTGCAGCTTCACCTGGTTTTCAACTTTTCATCACTTTTTAATTCTGACATCATTCTGAATCGGCAAGCAAATTAATGACGTTTAGGTCTGCAGGGACCAGTCAAAGCCCGCTGCAGCATGAAAAATAAAAAAGCAGCTGTCCGTTCTTGGAACAATCTGGCTTTCTACTGTATTACAGGGTCTATCTGCCTTGACGATCTGCAGCGTTGAGCCTCATATTATCATCCAGAAAAATCACAATCTGTCAAAGGATTAGAGTCACTTACATCCCAAAAATTTATCTTTTCAACTGGCCATTTATTTTCAAGAGAGCACGATTTGCAGAAAAACAATTTGTAAAATAAAAATCTGATATTGTATTTGACAAGATGTTGAAATATGTGCGGCGTTTAAAATTCGGAATCTTTTGTAGAAATACTTTATATCCTGCAAAGACGACAGATCAGCCCTGCTTTCAAAGGTTTGTGTGGGTTAAAATTTAAAATAAAGGGCAAACTTTGCAACTTTCAACCTTTTCTTCTCATAGATGCTCAAACTACTTGCTGACTGCTGTCAGACTTTAATTTCCCAAACTGAGGAATATGTGCAAAGCGTAAAGGAAGAAAATCGACATATCAGATGGGAACAAAGCTGATGTACCTTTAAAGAGTTATTGTGGACGGCAGCTCCAGCAGCAGTCAGTCTTGCAACAGAGCTAAAGAAGACTCTGACTGAAGACTGTTGTTGCTGTGTAGTTTTTTAACTGTTTGTCCCTCTGTGACATGTGATGTAACGTGTCATTTTCTCCCTCTGAGGTTCAGGATTTAAGGTTTTCATGGTAACCTCACATCCTCCGCCGTCGCTTCATGTCCTGTAACTCATGTGAATCAAAGGCGGACAACTGGATGGATTTAAAAGCAGCAGATTTCTCCTCCAGATTCAGGGACGTTCCAACAATCACAAAGCAGGACAGACAGAGGACGTCGCTTCAGTTCGAAGCTTTTCCACAGAATCTTCTCCCTTTGATTCGATCCATCCGTTTGTTAAACAAGAAAAGTTCAAATGAGCAAAGATCCGCTCTGACCGGATCCTGCTGCGCCTCCACTGAACATAAAATTACACAAATTGAAATTATGAAAATAAATTTGCCTAATGGAAACAAACCAATTTTGAAAAAAACTCATTTTGTTTCTGACTTAATTAATATTTGTGTTTTTTGCTGATACTAAAGTATCTTCGCATCATGTGATCAACAACAGATTACTACTGATGAAAATGCAGAAGAAGACCACAACAGGAAGGAGTTGGAGGATGATGGAGCGGCATGTTTTTAACAAACATATTCACATTAGATTTTAATTTAGATTCTTATTTAATGGAAACACTGCAGTCATAAACCGTTAGCGAAGCATCAGCAAATTCATTTATGATGAAAAGGCAGCGACTGTCAGCAGCAGCTGCATTTCTATTAACCATAAAATTGGTGTATCACAATTATGAGTAGAAACTCACATCATGAGTCATGTGACCAACTACAGGAAGTTACTCCTGATGGAAACACCGAAGACGACAACAACAGGAAGTGGTTGGAGAGTAATGTTTTTAAATGACTTCTCGCATGAACAAACATATTCACAGATTACTTTAATGACGTTTCTTATTTAATGGAAACACTGTGATTATGAAAAGTTGATTTTGCGACATTAGCAAAATATTAATAAAGTTTTCTGCACATTTGTAACAGAAACGCAGTTTTATGTCAGTTTCCAAACAACTTTTATCAGTTCTTTGTTAGCTACTCAATTATGTGATTTTTAGACCTTGAAAACATTAAATAAATATGTTTGTGATCACATATTTATTAGAGACTAAATCCCTGCTGTGGAAGGCAGTCATAATTATCGATGGTGATAATAAATCTGCGTCGTTACGTAAGCGTCCGCCCGGAGGAGGAAAGACCTGCTAAAGCTTTCACTGATAGTTTCACATGAGAACATGACAGCAGAGCAACAGGCACATGGAGAAGGACGGAAAAACTGAGTGGTCCTCACTGAGCAGCATCAAAACGCTGCCAAACATGAAGCACCTCTATAATTTATACGGCTCTTTCTGATACACGCACATCTAAAATTCAACATTTCAGAAACTCACATCTTCACCTTCCTGAACGGGCCTAAAATAATTACTTGTTTTTTGGGCCGAAAATAAATTTTTTGCTGAATGATTTTTGCACAAAACATCTTTTGGAAAGAAAGAGATGGGGATGTTTTATTTTTATTGTTTTTTGCTGTTGGCAAAAAATGACGTAGGTAGTTATTTTAATAAGGCGACGACATTTCACAGAAATTCATCACACAGAGTGAGATTCTCCAATCCTTTGCTTCTGCTAAAGACGAAATACGGTGAAGATAAGGTAGTTTTATTTATAAGCCGCAACAAGGCAGTTAAAAGTCCTTTACATAAAAACCCAAAGTGAATCCCCAACCGAACCTTGGTCTGGTTTGGTTGGTGACCTGTAACTGACCTCTGACCTCTGCTCTTCCAACCTCGGTCTGCTTTGGTTTGAATGTGAACTCCAAGCGGACCAGAGAGCGCTCCAAAAGCAGGAAGTGGACTACAGCGCAGGGCATTCTGGGTAAATACAGCCAACGCTAACATGTTAGCCTAGCGCTAGCAGCAGAAATGGCTCCTGGTCTTCAGCCAAAGACTAAAGAGAAATCCTCCAGCACTAAACTCTGACGCCTCCATCCTGTTTCATCTGGTGAAACAGGAAGTTGCTCTCAGTGTCTTCAGTGGTTGTTGGTGCAGCGCCCCACAGAAGAGGAGCGTCGAATCTGTTAAAAGGCAACACACACTTTTCCAGGAAGACGCAGTGAAACCACGAAAGCAGCAGGTGGGATAAAATCTCATCACCCTCAGCGTCTCTGTGCTTAGCCGACTTTCACCAGAAACAATAAATCTACTTTCACCCTTCTGAGGAAATTAAACATCCTAATTTGATGAGTTAGAAGAGAGATTCAGTTTGGGGAGCAGCAAACTGACACTTAAAAATAACTGGCAAAATCAACTCTCTGGTGATTCTATAGGAAAAATATAGGAAAACACAAGTAAATGTACTAAATGACCAGATAATGAAGTTAAAATAATACATGCAAGTTATTGAATGAGTAAAACACAGTTACTCTGATTCAGGCTGTGCTACGTTCTCCTACTGCTCTCCAGAGCACGTAATGAAAACACACTCACTGTTTTTCTACTAACTTGGAATAATCACACCAGGACTTTATTTTTAGTTTACAAACTATCTTTATGTCCATTTATTCAATAATTTAGCATCATTAGTAAATTGTTATTTTCATACATAATTTTGATTAATTGGAGACCTTGCAGTTAATTCGACTAAAACATTGAGTTGAGTGGCACCACCACTAGATAAATAACCTGAATTGATTTGAATAAGTAATCCACCAGTAACCTAAACAATCCAATGTTTTATGCACAAGACGGGAAAACTATGACATCACTATGATGAAAGCTGCAGTTCTGCAGTAAAATGCCAATTAAAGGTAATTCCAATACCAGACTAGGGACTAAACTCTAACAAGCTGTTGTATTTGTGTAGCCTAGCATCGTCAGGATGTGTCCTGGACTGGTATGCGTGCCCCAGAGGTAACTGAGCTTCAACTAGTTTAATGAACCCAGTGGGTTTTTGACGTGGTTAAATTTAGCAGACCGTGAATGAAAATAATGGATCTGATTATTCAGTCAGATGTGCTTTGAATCCTGTTTTCAACCTCCAGCTCCCTCCACTCCTTGTTGTGGAGAGGCGAGAGGAATAAAGTTTCCGCCTGTTTGGGGTTTGTTTTGACACCCAGGTGCAGATAAAGCCTGGTGACTCCAGCAGTGAGCTTTATGAGCCCAGTTTGGATCATGTCTCACAGTCTGTATTTCTCACAACGCAGCAAAGTAACACTAGAAAGGTGACTCCTACATACATTCTTTGACCGTTGGACTGCTTGATTCACCAATAAATACTCCATAACCCAATTCATCTTTAGGAGCTCATCAATTGATTAGAGTTAGGTCGGATTAGTTTCTCACAGGGACCAGACTGGGTTGAACAGATTATTCCTTTGATAAATTAATTAATGATTTAAAAACTAAATTTTGTTTTTATTTAGGTCATCTTTGTCTAATATTAACATTACTGTCTTAAATAAATATGACTAGAAAAAAACAAAAACAGAAAACCGCTATGTCCTGAGTGACCAGCCCAGGCATGCTAGTAGCTAGCCTAGCTAAGCTAATGGACAACAGAGAAAGTAGAAAATCCAGTAGGTGACTATCCAAGCCAGTTAGCAGTTAGCTTACTAAAGGCTAACCCTCGTCTATTTGTGCTAATGGACAACAAAGTAGGCAATCCAGTGGGTGACTAGCCTGCTAGCAGTTAGCCTATGCATGCTTGCTAACAGTTAGCTTATCGAAGATTAACACTAGCCTATTTGTGCTAAAGGACAGCAGAGGAGGCAGACAATCCCATGGATGACCAGCATAGACATGCTAATCACCACCTTTCCAATGCTAACGCTAGCTAGTACTCTCCTCCATCTGCCAGCGGCAGCCGCTCAGTTGTTGGTCTATCATTAATGAGGCCAGTAGCACCAGAATGGATATAGCCTCTATGGACAGGAAGTAGCACAATAGTCTTAATATTGGCACTAATATCGCACCATACAAACATAACCAAATAACTGCAGGCCAAATGGACCAGATCCAAACCCATGTGCTGAAATTTCTGCTTTTCCAGCTCGTATTTCATACCTGTTTATGAACAGGGACCTTATATATCTTCTTTGTTATTCATTGTCATAATTTATGGAGATAAAAGTAAAAAAATGTTCAAAAGTTTAAAGTCAAAGTGAAAAACATTTCTATAAAATGACAATGATGGGTTTTTCAAAAATTGTCAGTCAAAATGACAGACAATAAGAGTCGAGTTTTGCTTCTGGCAGAAACTCAGCCTTCATTTAATTACAGCTTAGCATCCCATAGTTTCTCTTAAAGCAGCGTTGCAACGTGTCGCCCTTGAGCTTTAATGCTGAACAGTTGCTCCCACTTCCTCCCTGGTTCTGATCCGTTCGACTTGGTCCAGACGCCTCAGCCGAACACATGTGGAGGAAACCAGAACCAGCTTTATCACCACCTTCCTCTCCAGCTCAAATAAATTTTGGCACTTTTGCAACCTGATGAAATTGGACCACAGTGTCTGTGACCTCTATATTTCTAGACAGAATGTAAAGAGTTGAAGCTATAATGTAGAGAAGAACCACTTTGCTGGAAAAGTTCTTTCTTTTTACGAAGAAGCCTTGTAAATCATGTCCTTTATTCCTCCGGCCGGGGGTTCACCGCCTTACCACAGGGTGGGAGGAGAGCATGATGGGAAGAACAGGAGGGGAGCTCGCTGCACAGGGTCAGACACGAACAGAGACTTTAAAGAAAAAGACAAAAACAAAACGACTGGTGCATCGGAGGTAACACTGGAGTAGATCTGACAAAAACAGTCAAGATAATTAAATATTTAGAGATAATCAAGAATTTAGTGCAGAAAAATTCAATTTGATAAATGTGTTACTGTCAAATGTAGTCTACCGATATTGAAACATAGGAACCAGAAATATTTTCTACATCTTGTGTTTCCTTTTTCTGATAGACATTTTCCAAAATGTTGTAACCGGTGGTGGGCAAAGATACCCAACAAATTAGCTTCTCAAACCACAAATTCACTCAAAGAAATCTGAGCTGCTCTAATGCTAAACTGCTAGACAGAAACAATATGGAAGCTAATGCTAAACTGCTAGACAGAAACAATATGGAAGCTACTGCTAAACTGCTAGACAGAAACAATATGGAAGCTAATGCTAAACTGCTAGACAGAAACAATATGGAAGCTAATGCTAAACTGCTAGACAGAAACAATATAGAAGCTACTGCTAAACTGCTAGACAGAAACAATATGGAA
Source organism: Poeciliopsis prolifica (assembly GCF_027474105.1). NCBI lineage: Eukaryota > Metazoa > Chordata > Actinopteri > Cyprinodontiformes > Poeciliidae > Poeciliopsis > Poeciliopsis prolifica. Next base: position 244,119 of record NW_026562483.1, read on the forward strand.
GCTAATGCTAAACTGCTAGACAGAAACAATATGGAAGCTAATGCTAAACTGCTAGACAGAAACAATATGGAAGCTAATGCTAAACTGCTAGACAGAAACAATATGGAAGCTAATGCTAAACTGCTAGACAGAAACAATATGGAAGCTAATGCTAAACTGCTAGACAGAAACAATATGGAAGCTAATGCTAAACTGCTAGACAGAAACAATATAGAAGCTACTGCTAAACTGCTAGACAGAAACAATATGGAAGCTAATGCTAAACTGCTAGACAGAAACAATATGGAAGCTAATGCTAAACTGCTAGACAGAAACAATATGGAAGCTAATGCTAAACTGCTAGACAGAAACAATATAGAAGCTACTGCTAAACTGCTAGACAGAAACAATATGGAAGCTAATGCTAAACTGCTAGACAGAAACAATATGGAAGCTAATGCTAAACTGCTAGACAGAAACAATATGGAAGCTAATGCTAAACTGCTAGACAGAAACAATATGGAAGCTAATGCTAAACTGCTAGACAGAAACAATATGGAAGCTAATGCTAAACTGCTAGACAGAAACAATATGGAAGCTAATGCTAAACTGCTAGACAGAAACAATATAGAAGCTACTGCTAAACTGCTAGACAGAAACAATATGGAAGCTAATGCTAAACTGCTAGACAGAAACAATATGGAAGCTAATGCTAAACTGCTAGACAGAAACAATATGGAAGCTAATGCTAAACTGCTAGACAGAAACAATATAGAAGCTACTGCTAAACTGCTAGACAGAAACAATATGGAAGCTACTGCTAAACTGCTAGACAGAAACAATATGGAAGCTAATGCTAAACTGCTAGACAGAAACAATATGGAAGCTAATGCTAAACTGCTAGACAGAAACAATATGGAAGCTAATGCTAAACTGCTAGACAGAAACAATATGCTAATGCTAAACTGCTAGACAAAACCAATATGGAAGCTAATGCTAAACTGCTAGACATAAAAATTGAAGAAGCTCACATTACCACAAGAGACATAAACAACGACCATATTGAAAAATGGCCGTCATTCTCAAATTAAAACACAAATATTTATGCTTGGACCAACACTTTAAATATTTTCATAGTACTTTGCTGCAGCTAGCAGAGCAGGAATATATTTTCCTTTAATAAGTCCCTTAAACGTGACCATAAGTTTACTAATTAGATTCAAAAACTAAACATTTTAGTTTAAATTCATAGAAAAGATTAAATGTTTAGCTTAATATCAGTTGGTTTTACTGTTGTAACTGCTTTGATTTGAGCTTTGCAACATTTTATTTCCATTTTGACTGAACAGAAACGAGACAAAGCTGCTCGACTTTCCTCCAGTTCCAGAAACTTTTTACAGCCGCCTGACGTTGCTGACACTTTATTCTGCTGATGTCAGCATGAAGAAACTGAGTGGATCTACACACCCCGCCGTTCCGCCTACACAGCCGGGCTGAGCTGACACTCTGAGGTCAGAACTGAACCGGGTTTGGGGAACCGGGTCGGCGGCAGAACAGCCAACTCAGCAGCGGATCCATAAATCTCAGCTTAACTGCTTCGGCCGTGACGTCTCATATTCGCTGGTCCGACTTGGTGGGTTTGGATGATGGATGGCTCACTCATCCAACTCAGGCAGCTACAGCAGTTTTCTGGAGGTCAAACAGGAGGCCTGAAAGAATGACTCTCTCTGGAAGCTCAGACTCAATTTTCCTGTCCAGTTAGCGCGTCTTTAAAACCGAAACTAAACCGGGTCCATGTTGATGAACATGATTGAAGTGGAAATAAACCCGATGTGAAAGCAAAGCCCCACCCACAGACTTGCTTTATAAATTAGACCAAAGTGGGCGGAGCCTGGAAACACAGAGGGAGGAGCTTTTATACAAACCACGACACTGGAACCAATAAGAAAATTCACCTGCAGTTCCACCATTCAGCCACAGAGAGCAGCACTGAGATGCTTTCAGGCTAACTACTGTAGATTCAAACAAGTTTAACCAGAAACGGTACAAAATGCACAGCAACAAAAGATAAAGTCCAGCTTGAACAGTTTATATGGAATCTGATTTGGAGTTCAGCCACTTTTATCCTCTACTTATGCTTCCATCCAACATGAAGTTTTATAGAATTGCAAAATAAAAAGAAGGCAACATTTTTTACTTTTATTACAGATAAACTTGAAATATAAATTTGCACACAGTTGAGGTTCTTTCATTCGTAGCAGCAAACCTGCTTCGGGGCAGCTGCCCCTCCTGATGCCGCCCTGGGTGACTGCCCGTATAAAAACCCGCCACTATGTTCACGTTTTCAAAAAATCTTTAAAAATTGTTGAATTATCTGAAATGAAGATTCTCGGTTTTCCAGATTTTTACTTCCAGGAAGGTTGAAAGGAAGCCATTTTGTTTTAAACTCTTTAACTTCAGATTAATGGCGTGCGTTAAAGCGGACATACCTAAGATATATAGGCGTCTATGTTGCAGTGTAACGTTTCAATCTCTGGACTGGCCCATTACTTCCCTGAGCAGAGCCTGAGCCAAACCAGTGGCTGGACTACAGTTTCAACACCAACACACAGAAATGTGCAAATGAGGCTCGTGCTCCCGGAGCGCTCCCACACAGCGCAGGAAATCAGTCCGGAAATCGGGGGAAATGATTGTGAGTGCCCCGTAGGGAGCTGCTGATGGTGGGCGGGCAGGAAGACCGGCCAGAAAGGGCCGGACTGACGACGAGGGGCCGGGCTGTTCATCAAAGACCCTTCTGTCCACCAATGCATCTCTGACATGTTTATTGAACAAGCAGGAAGGTCCTGAGTGGCCCGGCGGGGCGCGGCAGCAGAAGCACCGGGGTCAGCCGTGTTCGTCGCTTCTCTCTTAAAGCTTTGCAGCAGGACAACAATGAAGACTGCAAGCTGTAAATCTGCTGCGGATAATATCGCCTGGCCATGACACACTGTTCCTCATTAAAAGACTTAACTCATTTTCAAGGTTCGGCACAAGCTGACGGGTCCAGCCGGGCTGAGCCACCAAACACATTTATGAGAAATTTATTTTAAGTTATATTAAGTCTCTGGACGCTACTGAAGGACTCAGACCTTCCAGTGTGAGGCAGATCGACCTCTGACCTTTGACCTTCAGCTGCCTGACTCCATCTGTTCTCCACGTCTGTATCCAAACCTCATCATATCAGTTACTTTTTCTTTGTGTTTTGAAGGTTTAAAGTTGCAGTTTGTAACTTTTATATTTAAAAAATGTTAGAATTATTATTATGTTGTGGCAGAATAATAAGGATAATGTGTGGACAAACATCAGTCTCCTCCCAGTGCTACCTGCAGAAACACGCCGCTCTGTCCAAAACGACCAATCAGAGCCAGGAGGCGGGTCTTAGTGCTGTCAATCACTCTCCTGCTCACCCCCTCCTGCTTGCTCTCTTCTGAGCTACAGCTAGTTCACCACAACAGCCTGACACAAATGACCTCTAGATATTGTTTAGCTGCAGCAATAAAAACTATTTCCTCAGGAGACGATGAGCGGAAAACAGGAGGCTGGGTTAAACTGCAGGCCAGAGTTAATACTGAGACTTTTAATCACCTAAGTATCAACTTCAACTCTTCCTCTGAATGAGAAAAATCACATGTGAAATGGACAATACATACACATTGCATATTTAGCAGCCTGACAGGTTTAAGTCAGACTGATTGACATCAGGGTTATAAACACACAGAGTGATTGTTCTGCAGAACTTGCTGCTCTGATCATGTTTTATATCATCCAGCTGCTAAACAGCCATAAAGACAGAAAAGCTGCTGCACAGATGACCAGTTTGAAACCTTACAATAAAATCTAAAGACAAACTGGAGGCTTGAACTTTAACTGGTGTTTGTGAAGCTGCTGCTGCAGTCCTGACCGACACCAGGAAAACGGAGTGGATCAAGATCGGGAAGAACGCTGTGAAGAACAGGATGCTGTTGGGGTGAAAGTTCCGGGTCAGGCAGGAACCGTGTGGATCCCCCAGTGTTCCCTGAACCAGAACCAAACCAGAGGAAACACTGACCATAAAACTGGAATAACAAAAGCAATACAGCTAAATAGAAACACACCAATTTGGAGAAAACTCACGTTTTTTGATACATTTTGGTGCTAGCCGTATGGAAATTGATACTTTTCACAAACTGCAGTGGAAACACTATTTTCCCCTCATGCTAGGTCGTCCCAGCAGCTTGGCAGTACCGGCCGCCTCCACCAGGGGTCTCCCAGCCTCCTTCAGCTCAATCCAACTCAAACAACCAATGACCCAGATGCAGGTGACCGCTCCCGAGTAGGCGGGGCTTGTCGCGCAGACATCTGAATAAGACGCAGACGTCTCCTTTGATTGGCTGAATTATTCTCATTTAAAAGTCGCTGCTATAAATTTTAATGACTTTTAGCGTGAACAAGCGCATTCATGTGTGACTTTAACTGCATTTCTTATGTAATGGAAAAGGAAATAGTAAAACGCGTTTTATCGACATTACTTCTATCTGTAATGGAAACAGATTTCTCGTTTCTAGGCTCTTTAACTTTTAAAGCAACTCCCTGGAAACCCGAGATGAGCAGAAACAGCTGGCTTACAGCAGGACTGAACACATTACAGTCTATTTATTCTTCTTAAATTAATTATTTCTGGTTTGTTGTGATGCTGAAGTGTTGTTTTAATATATTTTGTGTTTTTAATACCTTTCTCTCCTCCTTTATCTTCTTCAAAAATGCTTTAAATGACTTTATAATGCTGTAGAGATAAATCAGCTTTGCCTAATGATGAAAAAATAATAATGTCAAAATGTACTTCTGGGACAGGATGGCAGTATACTTTGTCTCAAATGCCTTCTTTTGTTTCAAGTCTCCTCTAACTTACCTTGACAGCCGTTTGCAGAGATGCATGAGGTCTCCATTAAATCTGAGGCGTATGAAAGGCAAACGGGCCTCAAACCTCCGAACCGCAGCGCGTTGCCACATCCTCCACTCCCACAGCGCCGCAGCAGACACGACACTCTCTTTGCAGTTTTATCTTTTACTTCACATTTCTCAGGTATTTAAATCGCTTTAAATAGGAACAAAATGCTCATTTTACTAATAAAACTGAATGGATTGAAGATGAAAACAACCACAAATTAAATCTGTGGTTTTTCTACATTACAGCTGAGTTTTGCTCCTTTATGTATCCGACCAGCAGCTTCAGTGCATCTTATGGGAGTTTTGGTGACAAACCAACACAAAGCAAAAGACACGCAAAAAGCTGCCAGCCGCCGATGACCAGCATTGGTTTTAGCTGCTAAGTTGTCAATATAAATCGTAAACGTATAGGACAGAGAAACACTTTGACAACTAGATAACAAGGTCAGGAAAAAGTTTTCACTTAAAAGAAAAACGACGGAGAGGAAAGTAACTCAGCTATGCTGGCTCGACTTTGAGAACCTTCACATTTCTATGTTTTTTTCCCCTTTTCTGCACAGAATTGCTACATCTCCAGGTCTCGTTTTGTGCTGGAAGTGAAAGAATCGTCTTTTTGCCTCCAAGCATTTTGCGCTTGCATGAAATGACCAGGTGCAAACAACATGCAACATATCGCTACCTGCATCGATCTTTCTTCCTTACAGATTAGCTCCAGCTCAGTCAGACTGGACACCAACCTGCATCACACTCTCAGCTGGAGTTAGGTCTTAACTTTGACTAGGACATTCTAACACATAAAGACCATGGCTTTACATTTTTTTCACTGACATTTTGGCAACTCATCTTCTGAGTTTTTCAAGTTGGAAGGCCTCTTTGCCATCACCCTAATCTGAGTTATAATAAATTAATATCACATGTTGGTGCAAAATTATTTTCTGAATGGATTTTGCAAGTGTTAATTATTCACAAGTGTGAATAATTATTTGCAGCACAGAGACAATTTTAGACCAGATTTTGCAAAACAATTTTAAATGAAAAAGTCACATTTGCAGAGAAAATGTCACCTTTAAAAACAGCCAACAGTTTATCTGCAAAAAAAGTTGGTTTGGGGTTTTATACTCTAAGTGGGCTTCTCACATATGGCAAAGATGCTGCTGTGTCATCAGAAATAAAAATATACTCTAATGCAGGAAGAAGCTGATTAAAGAACATATTTAACCAAATGTTACTGAAGGATGGAAATGTTCATTTGTAAGGAGCAGCGTAGAAGTAAATTTCATAGAAGTCATAACAGAACAGTAACTGAAAACTGAGTGTTTCGGCTATTAGCTACTTACATTTACTCAATTACATCTACTTCAGTGACGTTTTTGAAAAAAATATTTCTATTAAGCTGTACTTTCTACTTTTACTGGGGTGATTTTATTTTGATTTTATTTTTCTGTCACTTGAGTAAAATTGCACCAGTTAATTGGAAATGTTAGACACAGACACACAGCTGCAGCTTTTGGTAAAGTTTTTTTATCTAAAGAAACTGATTTGGAAAAAGTTTCTTTTGCCTGTTTTTTTTATTTTTGCTGCTTATGTGAATTATTGTCATTAAAATACCAACATTTCCAATTAACTTGATATTTTGGTTTGCCTGATTATGTAATATTTTACAATTTAATGATTAATAATGTGATCAGTTAGTATTTGAGACATATTTAGTAAAAATATGTGGTAGTACTGCTACTCTTAGTTGGTATAATTTTGGGTTTTCTGGTTGTTTCATAGGTGAGAAACTGTCAGATTTAGATTAATCATAAATCTGACCTAAAATGCAGGACTGGCCTCTTATCTAAGCAAAGCTTAGTCATAACAGACGAGGTCTTGTTTTTTCCAATACAGAATAAAAACTGGATTTCATCCGTTTCCTGAAGAATGAGTGAAAAGGTCAGGGCAGTAAAACAGTGACGGGATAAGTCTGAAGCAGTGTGAGCGCCGTAAACCAGGTGTTCAGCAACACAGATTTATTCCCCTCGATAAAACCGAACACAGTGCACCTCTGTTCTGCAGAGGCAGCGGTGATGAGTTAATTTCCCTCTTTCTGGCTGGAATTCGCAGAGCGAAGCAATTAATGTCGGGAACGAAGGGCAGCCGAGTGAAGGCAGGCTGACTGGAGGCGTTTGGGTTTGTTGGGTGGGGAGCGCGGCCATGTGGCGGCCATTAGCTGATTCAGCCTGATGACATATTGGTGTTTACATGAGGAGAGGGTGGCTCGTCACCTCCAGCAGCCCAAACAGAAACAGACATTTACAGAAACATGCCGGCCCCAGTCTGATGCTAACTAAGAATAAACCTTTTGCTCAGTTAGGATGAACTAAATCATTTCATTTTGCCAAATGTCAGATGTTCACATATGCCAAGATCACTGTGCATCGTTAATCAATTTCAGAAATTCCAGATAATGATGTCACAATCAACTATCAATATTTATTTAAAACTAGACTAAAAACTCACCTGCTTAGAACTGATTGGAGCCATGATGAATGAAACATTTAGCAACATATTTGATGTGTAACGATGACAAAATGTAATGTTTCCTGAGTTCAGCACTTTGAACTGTGTTCCTGAAATGTGCTACATCAATAAACTTGACCAATTTATATTTTACAGGATTGGAAAAACTTATCACGATATAAGCATTTCCTATCAATCGATATCAATAATCATTGATTAGTTTTTTTTAAATATTTAAAATCCAGGAAAACTGGAGGCCAGATCCTTTCCTGTTTTATCCACACCTTTCACTCAGTGGGAAATCTTAAACCGCTGCTGCGCAATGTGCTCAACAGGTTGTTGCTAGGTAACCAAGGAGTGAGTGAGTTGCTAGGTAACCAAGGAGTGAGTGAGTTGCTAGGTAACCATGGAGTGAGTGAGTTGCTAGGTAACCATGGAGTGAGTGAGTTGCTAGGTAACCAAGGAGTGAGTGAGTTGCTAGGTAACCAAGGAGTGAGTGAGTTGCTAGGTAACCAAGGAGTGAGTGAGTTGCTAGGTAACCATGGAAAGCGCGATGAGTCGAAGCTACCAAGTTCGCCTAGCTAGCCATGAGAGACAGAGCAGCTAAACTCTTTTCTTTCAGTGACTATTATGTATATTGAATATTCGATCAGATGTATTATCTATTGATATTGATCACATGTCTATCATGACATTGATTTATTGGCATTATTTCCCCTTTGCTGTGGAGTAATGCAGCCACTGTAATTTCTGAAGTAGAATAAAATATTTCATGCAGTATTTATGTGAAATTAAATCAATTGTCGAATATAAAGATAAATTTGCTTAAAACCAACAAAAACCAAACTACAGATTCTTATTGAGGGAGAATACATATTTTTGAAACAATCTGAAACAATCCTGATCTGTGAATAAGTTTCAGGAGAAAAGCCGTCTGACTCAAACGTGCCACTTCAGCCCAAAGCGTATGGCATAGAGAGAGACTTTGGTATTTTCCATCACCCTCAGGCGGCCTTGTAATGTCTGACAACAGAAGGACACCGCAGTACTAGAATCACTTAAGAGTCACTTAATTCAATCCAGATCTGAAGAAAACTGCTGAAATGTTCTTCATATAATAATATGCGGCTATGTTTGTTTGTCTGACACGAATTAGAGCGTGTAAAGTGGGCAGGGAAGTTATTCAAAACTGATTGTATTCCCTATGCTTGTAGTAGACAGTAGGATCAACAAAACTGATGAGAAATGAAACATACTTCCTTCCTCTGTATTCAAAACGAGTGACTGGACACCAGAACCAAATTATATAAACATATGGAACAAATTAAGACCTAAACTACAGAATCCTTGACTCTAAGAACAAATTAGCAATAGCTCAATGGCACTGATCGCAAATGACATCAACCTACTAAATTTAGAATGGCGCACTGCAGCCATTTTAGTTTTGGACGAACAGGAGCAGTAATCTTTGTGTTGGGGAAACGTCTGTACGTCTGCACAGCCGGTTTAGGTTATTGACATGTACCACTGAATGACCACCAACATTTGATTGCCAACCACAAATAAACTCAAAATGAAGAAATGTTTTATGACACCCAGCTGGTATAGTGACAGTGTTTATCATCTTGGCATGACAAGAGAGCTAATCGATTCACAGGCTTTTACAAATCGATATTTAACTTAAAACGTGATCCTCAAAGCATTGATGAATCAATATTTTTACCGGACTTTGGCAACATAGGCCCAGATAACTTAGTGCTAATAATGGCTAGTTACCACACCATCAGTAAAAAACAAAACAAAAACCTTTCAACCAAGGCTGCCGCTGAGCCATCGTTTGAGTTGCTCCACACTGAGCAAAGAATATTGAAATGAATGGAACGTTCTCTTTGTCCAAACATCCAGGCAACAATGACGTCATTTGCAATCAGTGTCATTGTTGGTACCTTCATAGACTAAAACATTTTTACATTTTCTTGGCTTCTTTAGGTGAACAAGAGTTTCTAGGAATGTGAAGACACTTGCCTATGACATCTCGTTTAACTGGGTGTAAATATGGCGTACACTGGCGACTGGACAGCCACCAGTTTGTCACCATTGATAGAAAGGACAATGGTAATAGAGACAGAAGCATCTCCAAAGCTCACTGCTGGAGAACGGCAGCAAAGAGTTGCATCTACAGGTCAGCAAGTCTCCAACCCCCACAAGGCGACAATCAAAGAGGCTGTTCAAAGGTATTCATAAATAGTTACTTTATGGGTTACTCGTTCTGTCAGGTTTCTGACATTGGCAATCAGGTGCCAACCGAAACCTTAAAAGACTTTATGTTCAAATATCTCCAGAACAGAAAACACCCATCTAAAGCTGACCATGAGAGAATTTCAGCCTCATCGATCTTATCTTGTGGTTCAGAGACCGACAGAGTCAAACTCAAATGACTCAAAAAGCCTCAAAGCAAACTGGCTTAAATTCCCCAATCTGCTGGGCACATTATCCATTAAAATGTCCAATTATACGGCAGAGAGCAAGAGACAGAGCCAAAGTCAGGGAGCATGAAGGGGGCAGGGACGTCACTGAGGGTAGGAGAGGGAGGGAGCAGAAGGGGGCGAACCTCCTGGAAGACATAAATAGGTGAGAAAGGAGTTTGGATCCTCGCAGTCACTAATCCCGACAGCCAGGACCGCAGCTCCCCCACCCCTCCTCTCCAATCATCCGCTGCTGGAACCAGTAAGTATCTCCTCACCTTCACCTGGTCCTAACACGGCCTAATCAAACGAAAGACTGGGTCTGTTACTGTTACTGCTGGCATGCTTAAGGTGAACAGAGAGAGATAGAAAGCAAACGGAGAAAGACGATTCTCTGTGGTGACCGAGGAAGAGAAGAAGCAGAAAGCAACCAGATAATCAGAGGAAATTTATGATGTTGCAGATTAAACTGCTTGGTTGATGAAAAGTCTTTGCAGTTTTATGAACCGAGGTGTAATTATGTATCTGTGTCTAGCTGAATGCATGAACTCTTAAACTGACAGGTGATTATAGCTGAGGACTACTCTGTGAATAGTTCTCCACTGCCTTCATGGTTCAGCAGGAAGACTCAAGTTTCTCTTCAAACCTTTGTGAAGTCCCATACCTGAGAGCAGGAACCGCAGATCTAGCCATCACCTACCCGTCGCCTATCACGGTAGCTAGCGCCTCCCCGTCGCCTATCACGGTAGCTAGCGCCTCCCTGTCACCTTAGCACGGTAGCTAGCACCTACCCTTCCTCTATCACGGTAGCTAGCGCCTACCCATCCTCTATCATGGTAGCTAGCGCCTACCCATCCTCTATCATGGTAGCTAGCGCCTACCCATCCTCTATCACGGTAGCTAGCACCTACCCATCCTCTATCACGGTAGCTAGCGCCTCCCTGTCACCTTAGCACGGTAGCTAGCACCTACCCTTCCTCTATCACGGTAGCTAGCGCCTACCCATCCTCTATCATGGTAGCTAGCGCCTACCCATCCTCTATCACGGTAGCTAGCGCCTACCCATCATCTATCACGGTAGCTAGCGCCTCCCTGTCGCCTATCACGGTAGCTAGCACCTACCGTTCCTCTATCACGGTAGCTAGCACCTACCCATCCTCTATCACGGTAGCTAGCGCCTCCCTGTCACCTTAGCACGGTAGCTAGCACCTACCCTTCCTCTATCACGGTAGCTAGCGCCTACCCATCCTCTATCACGGTAGCTAGCGCCTACCCATCCTCTATCACGGTAGCTAGCACCTACCCATCCTCTATCACGGTAGCTAGCGACTCCCCGTCGCCTATCACGGTAGCTAGTACCTACCCATCCTCTATCACGGTAGCTAGCGCCTCCCTGTCGCCTTAGCACGGTAGCTAGCACCTACCCTTCCTCTATCACGGTAGCTAGCGCCTACCCATCCTCTATCATGGTAGCTAGCACCTACCCATCCTCTATCACGGTAGCTAGCGCCTACCCATCCTCTATCACGGTAGCTAGCACCTACCCATCCTCTATCACGGTAGCTAGCGACTCCCCGTCACCTATCACGGTAGCTAGCACCTACCCATCCTCTATCACGGTAGCTAGCGCCTCCCTGTTGCCTTAGCACGGTAGCTAGCACCTACCCTTCCTCTATCACGGTAGCTAGCGCCTACACATCCTCTATCATGGTAACTAGCGCCTACCCATCCTCTATCACGGTAGCTAGCGCCTCCCTGTCGCCTATTATGGTAGCTAGCACCTACCGTTCCTCTATCACGGTAGCTAGCACCTACCCATCCTCTATCACGGTAGCTAGCACCTACCCATCCTCTATCACGGTAGCTAGCACCTACACATCCTCTATCACGGTAGCTAGCACCTACCCATCCTCTATCACGGTAGCTAGCACCTACCCTTCCTCTATCACGGTAGCTAGCACCTACCCATCCTCTATCACGGTAGCTAGCGCCTACCCATCCTCTATCATGGTAGCTAGCACCTATCCTTCCTCTATCACGGTAGCTAGCACCTACCCATCCTCTATCACGGTAGCTAGCGCCTACCCATCCTCTATCACGGTAGCTAGCACCTACCCATCCTCTATCACGGTAGCTAGCGACTCCCCGTCGCCTATCACGGTATCTAGCACCTACCCATCCTCTATCACGGTAGCTAGCACCTACCCTTCCTCTATCACGGTAGCTAGCGCCTACCCATCCTCTATCATGGTAGCTAGCGCCTACCCATCCTCTATCACGGTAGCTAGCGCCTCCCTGTCGCCTATCACGGTAGCTAGCACCTACCGTTCCTCTATCACGGTAGCTAGCACCTACCCATCCTCTATCACGGTAGCTAGCACCTACCCATCCTCTATCACGGTAGCTAGCACCTACCCTTCCTCTATCACGGTAGCTAGCACCTACCCATCCTCTATCATGGTAGCTAGCGCCTACCCTTCCTCTATCACGGTAGCTAGCACCTACCCATCCTCTATCACGGTAGCTAGCGCCTCCCTGTTGCCTCAGCACGGTAGCTAGCACCTACCCTTCCTCTATCACGGTAGCTAGCGCCTACCCATCCTCTATCATGGTAGCTAGCGCCTACCCATCCTCTATCACGGTAGCTAGCGCCTCCCTGTCGCTTATCACGGTAGCTAGCACCTACCGTTCCTCTATCACGGTAGCTAGCACCTACCCATCCTCTATCACGGTAGCTAGCACCTACCCATCCTCTATCACGGTAGCTAGCACCTACCCTTCCTCTATCACGGTAGCTAGCACCTACCCATCCTCTATCATGGTAGCTAGCGCCTACCCTTCCTCTATCACGGTAGCTAGCACCTACCCATGAGGCCACAGGAGTAAAAATTGCTTGTAGGAGTTTTATTTTAGTGTAGATATGAATTCAGTTTAACTTCTGAAATGTAACTTTGAAATGTTATTAATTTAAATGTTTATTATAAACAGAGCAGTCGTTCCTAATTGGTCTAGCAGGAGACAAATAGACTTCTTTTGTTTATGGAAGATGATTCAGTTCATCTAAACCACTGCTTTGTTGGAGGTACCACCTTCATCAACTTTAGAACAATTACCCTACCAGGGCAGATAAAGTCACAATCAGGACAGTTGAGACGTGTGAGTCAATCTGTTCAGCTCAATGTTTGCTTTGATCATGTTCCAAGTTGATAAGTGTTGTAAAACCAGCAGGAGAAACGATCAGAAATGCAGAATAGGTGTTAGAAAGATAATATTTATACTCGGTGTTTTGTGTTTAACATGAGCTACGTTCACTCAGCAGGTCACGATTTATTGCTGAAATCTGATTTTTTGTTGTTGTCGCTCATGTTACTAATTATAGCAACCGCAAACAGACTTCTATGTGAACGGTTTATGACCCAAACACAAAGAAAGTAGACGTCACCCGCAGTGCTCCGTTTACAGCAGTAAAGATGGCTGCCGCTGCGGTCAGCAGACGAAGGAAGTTGATAAATCCCAGTTGACAGCAACGAGCTTTGACTGCAGACACTTTGAGAACTATCAGATACCACTGGATTGGTTTTGGTGAAAAATCTCAATTGTATCGTTCAGACTGACGTGAAACAGGCGAGTAAATGGATTATTCCCTGTTTGTGATGCTTGGCACTTACATCACTTATCAGAAACATTTCATTCCCAAGTTGACGGTTATTTACAGTAAACTATTCAGTCTACTGTAAGGAAAGAGATTCATGTGACTCCAATGAATAATATCCCCAGCAGGCGGTCGCTCTGAGTTATTCAGGTTTAAGAATCAGAACAAAAACAAGATAGTGTATCATAAAACAAATTAAACATGAAATCTGATTGTTTGTATGATTATTTGCTGTCATAATTCATGGAAATACTTAACTATAGAATGAACAACAAGCTGCCATATGACAGTTTGAGTACATGTTTATAAAGTGGTTGGTTATGGAAGTGAAATAAGGCAGTAAGGTAGAAATGTGGAGGTGTGTACAGATCTTCACCTGTCTTTATTGAGTAAGAAAGGCTTTGACTGGCTTAATGAGAACTGGTCAATTTCAATTCGCAGAACGCATAAAAACGCTAAATCAAAAACAAAATCCCTCTGGATGCCTCTGGTTTTGTGAAACAACAGCAATAAGAGCCAACGTGTTACAGTGAAAGGCGTTTTCTCCACTAAGTGTTTTGTATTTTTCAGACCATCACTCCTTCTCCAACCCAAACCAATCATGGAAGCCAGCAGGAAGACTCCCTCCTTGCCTGACGCCCTTCGTCGCCTGCTTGTCCTGGTGCTGACCCTCATCCCCATCGTTGGGTCGATGCCGGTCCCAACAGACGTCCCCATGTGCATGGCGTCAGAAACAGCCCACTACAGCCTCACGTTCACAGGGAAATGGACCCAGGCAGCTTTTCCTAAGCAGTATCCCGTCTACCGCCCGCCTGCACAGTGGTCCAACCTGATCGGTAAAAACATACTCCACACTCTGATGATTACTGGCATGAAATATGAAAAGCCCAGAAGAAAATAATTTGAATTCAGGTATCTGCAGGTCCATGAAATCAAATTTCAGACGTTTTATTGTCACAGAAATCACCGAGCCTCATATGGGTTGGCAACAGAAGTGAGACAAACGTCATCCAGCCAGCTGACAATAAATTTGAAGCAAAGTTAATTTGCTAACAAAGGTGAATTAGCAGCTAGTTAGCGGTAGTCTATCGCTACTCAAACGTTAGCCTTAGCCAAACAGAAGTCCTGTAATTAATGTTTTTAAGACCAATTATGTTAGAATAATTATGTTCTGTTATCATTCTTACATTTGTAGTTTTAATAGATTTAGTATTCACATCCCTGAGAAAAGGAACTTGTTAAACCTTGAAGCTGCAGTCATTTCTTATCTTGGGATACTCTTTACACAGCCTGTGTGTAGATCTTCCTTTGTCCTCCCTCCACATTCCTTTCCTGCTATGCCAGTTCTGATAAAAGACCAGTTCTGATAAAAGACCAGTTCTGATAAAAGACCAGTTCTGATAAAAGACCAGTTCTGATAAAAGACCGGTTCTGAGAGTCAGAACGCATGGCAGACACCTTGAGGTCTGCTGTTCCTTCTCCTTTTGCAAAAGACTTGCTTGAAAACTCAAGCGTTGCCTGTGGTTCTCTTTTTATGTAGGTTGAGAAAATACCTATCAAATCACATTTTTCAAAATTAATGAAAGACATTTTAAGGCCTGAAGCAGCTTTCCAAATTATTATGCAAACTGGATTAAAGTGTCATAAAGATTTTGTTGGTATTAAATTTATCAATGGTATTGTGTGTCAGGCTCTTTGAATCACTATTTCAGAGAGCTGGTTGATCAGTTTAGCTCAGTTAAAGAAAATCGACTTCAGAAGGATGTTCCACATGATTCAGCAGGCCACAAGTTTCCAGCAATATGGGAAAAGAAAGAATCTCTGCTGATGAAAACCATCAGATAGTGTTGTGCTGTATGACAAGGTATGAAAACATGCGATATTTAACCAAAACTAAAGCATTATCATCGTACTGTGAAGAGATTTGCCTGCTATGGGCATCACCATCCTCCTCTGACCTCTGACCCTACTGGGAACCTGTGGAGTTTCCTCCAGCAGAAGATCTGAGGGTTTAATGCAGGTCATATCAAGCAGCAGCTCTGGGAAGGTTTTCTGACATCCTGCAGAGAAATTCAAGCAGAAACTTTCCACAAACTCACAAGTTCAATGGATCAAGAATTGTGCAGGTGATACCATAGAAGGTCCAATGTTAACATGTAACTCTGTCTGCTAAGATGTTTTTGATTGAAATAGCTTTTGATTTTAGTACATGTGACCATTAATGCTGCACATTCAAAGAATGACAGTTTTCAGTTCTTTATAATCCATAAAATGTAGAAAATCGGCTGTGCACCATAATTTGGAACAAAGCATTTGAGTTTTTTATTTTTGAACAAAATACTGTTCTGAGCTTTGTGCAGTAGAATATGATTTATACTGCAATAGTTCATGACTTGAAAATTATACTGAGCATCATTTGCATTGACCATTTAAGAAAATCTGAGAAAATATCACTTGCATAATAATTTGGAACATGGTGTAACGTCTACACCTGCTGCACCAATCATATAAATCCTCAGTTTCCTCCTCTCTGCGCTCCAGGGGTGACCCACAGCTCCGACTACCACATGTGGCAAAGTAATGAGTTTGCCAGCAACGGAGTGAGGGAGTTTGCGGAAAAAGGCGAGGCCTGGACGATCATGAAGGAAGTGGAGACGGCCGGCGAGCGGATCCAGAGCGTTTATGGGATCCTCTCCGCTCCTGCAGTCGTGGGAGGCTCGGGCCAGATGGATGCCGAGTTTGAGGTGTTTGCCAGGCACTCCTATGTAAGTGTCCCCACAACCGGCGGCTTTCAGGCTGGTTACCAAGTGCGTGAGAACCCTTCACCCGACGGGTCAGCAAACACGGCAAGCTGGTGTCAGGATGGCTTTAGCGGCGCCCAAGAATTTCACAGCAAACATTTACTGAGGAAATACTCAATCTAACATCCGAATCTCTGCTTTGTTCAACAGAAACAAAAAAAAAAAATGTTTTTGCATATTTTTCCCTAATTTAAAAAACTAACATAATTACAGAATAATGGTGGGACTTTATTAAAACCCTAAATAGAAAAGAATTTGCAGAAGCTAATGCTAAACCACTAGAAACATAAATTAACAGATTCTAATGCTAAACCACTAGAAACATAAATTAACAGAAGCTAATGCTAAACCACTAGAAACATAAATTAACAGAAGCTAATGCTAAACCACTAGAAATATAAATTAGCAGATGCTAATGCTAAACGACTAAAAACATAAATTAACGGATGCTAATGCTAAACCACTAGAAACATAAATTAACAGATTCTAATGCTAAACCACTAGAAACATAAATTAACAGAAGCTAATGCTAAACCACTAGAAACATAAATTAACAGAAGCTAATGCTAAACCACTAGAAATATAAATTAGCAGATGCTAATGCTAAACGACTAAAAACATAAATTAACAGATTCTAATGCTAAACCACTAGAAACATAAATTAACAGATTCTAATGCTAAACCACTAGAAACATAAATTAACAGAAGCTAATGCTAAACCACTAGAAACATAAATTAACAGAAGCTAATGCTAAACCACTAGAAACATAAATTAACAGATTCTAATGCTAAACCACTAGAAACATAAATTAACAGAAGCTAATGCTAAACCACTAGAAATATAAATTAGCAGATGCTAATGCTAAACGACTAAAAACATAAATTAACGGATGCTAATGCTAAACCACTAGAAACATAAATTAACAGATTCTAATGCTAAACCACTAGAAACATAAATTAACAGAAGCTAATGCTAAACCACTAGAAACATAAATTAACAGAAGCTAATGCTAAACCACTAGAAATATAAATTAGCAGATGCTAATGCTAAACGACTAAAAACATAAATTAACAGATTCTAATGCTAAACCACTAGAAACATAAATTAACAGATTCTAATGCTAACCACTAGAAACATAAATTAACAGAAGCTAATGCTAAACCACTAGAAACATAAATTAACAGAAGCTAATGCTAAACCACTAGAAACATAAATTAACAGATTCTAATGCTAAACCACTAGAAACATAAATTAACAGAAGCTAATGCTAAACCACTAGAAATATAAATTAGCAGATGCTAATGCTAAACGACTAAAAACATAAATTAACGGATGCTAATGCTAAACCACTAGAAACATAAATTAACAGATTCTAATGCTAAACCACTAGAAACATAAATTAACAGAAGCTAATGCTAAACCACTAGAAACATAAATTAACAGATTCTAATGCTAAACGACTAAAAACATAAATTAACAGAAGCTAATGCTAAACCACTAGAAACATAAATTAACAGAAGCTAATGCTAAACCACTAGAAACATAAATTAACAGATTCTAATGCTAAACCACTAGAAACATAAATTAACAGATTCTAATGCTAAACCACTAGAAACATAAATTAACAGAAGCTAATGCTAAACCACTTGAAACATAAATTAACAGAAGCTAATGCTAAACCACTAGAAACATAAATTAACAGATTCTAATGCTAAACCACTTGAAACATAAATTAACAGAAGCTAATGCTAAACCAATTTTGAAATATAAATTAACAGACGCTAACGCCGAACCGCTAAACACACAAGATTACAGGAAGTTGTCATTAAAAAGCTAGAAACATAAATTACCACAAGCTAAAGCTAAACCGCAGAACACATAAACAGCACTGCGTATGCTAGCGCTATTCATAAAGCAGGAGTGTCAAACTCCAGTCTTGGAGGGTCACTGGCTGACCTGCCGGTTTTCGATGAGCCACAGGTACAAAACCCTGGAATGAAACGGCTTCATTGCCTCCTCCTGGTGAAGCTCAGATCTCCAGAGCCTTAATAACCTAATTATTCTGTTCAGGTGGGGCAACAGAGGCTCATCTGCAGGTTGCAGCGCAGCCAGTGGCCGTCCAGGACTGGAGTTTGATGCCTGTGCCATAAAGCAACCGTCTCCCAGTCTGCATCATCAGTTGGCTACCATGTGGCAACATGGCTGCCACTAAACACACTGCCACTAATTCATCTGTATGATGTTTTCTAACGCGTTAGACTTTTTAATCACGTGTTAACACTGACAGCCCTAACATACACAATCCTCTCAAAATGTTGAAAAATTTCTCAAATTTTGTCACATAACCACAGACGTCAAGATATTTATTATCTTATGAGACAGACCGATAAAAAGTGGTTTGCACTTGTGTTTAGTCTTCTTCATTCCAATAAACCTAGATGAAATCTAGAGCAGCCTCCTAATTCAGAACCAAAGTCCAGCTGATTATCATTTAATCTGCAGCTGTTCTGGTTCTGGACAACCAGGCAGATATGCTAGGATGGGTCAGAATGGCCTAGTCAAAGGTGCCTAGATTTGAATTACATAATTCAAAATCCAATTTTACATAGTTGAGCAGGTTAAATTAGATTTTTGATCATTTTGAATCGATTTGAACTGGGAATCCTCTAAAGATGCTGCAGTCTGGCAGTCCAGCCTGCAGGTCAGAAATCTCTTCCTAGCGCCGTTCTTCTTCAGCTGTTTGCACGCTGCTGCATCACAGGCCGCTGCTGCAGAATGAGACTTCAACATGCAACTGGACCCCCGGTTGTGTTCTGTGGCTCCTTCCTCAGAAAATCCAAACTGAAACGGTTGAAATCGGCTCAATCCTCAGCACCAAGCTGGTTGAGGAACCGAGCCGAGCCCAGCTGTGATGTCGGTCGTTGTTTGTTGCTCTTTCTGTGGCAGCTGTCGTTCATGGTGCGGCTGGTGCCGAGCCCGGACTGGTTCGTGGGCGTGGACGGCATGGACCTGTGTGACGGCGACCGCTGGAAGGACAAAGTGACGCTGGAGCTGTTCCCGTACGACGCGGGAACGGACAGCGGATTCACCTTCTCCTCGCCAAACTTTGAGACGATCCCGCAGGACAGAATCACGCAGGTGAGCCGAGAGCAGCGGCGCCTCCATCAGACGGAGAAACCTTCTGAGCCACAACCACAGTTTCACCAAATCAGACGCCGTCTCACTCTTCTTATTCTGCTCTGGTGAAAACTACCGACTAAAAGATCAGGACAGGGCAGGGTGTCCAAAGTGTGGCGCGGGGCCGTTTGTGGCCCTTGAACTGACTCTGTGTGGTTCCCAGCTGCAATTCAAAACTCATACAAATTTGGAGACTTTTACTTTGTAATGAAAAACATAAAGTACAACACAAAGTATTTGTGTTTTTATAACC
The DNA here is from genome assembly GCF_027474105.1 of Poeciliopsis prolifica. Classification (NCBI taxonomy): domain Eukaryota; kingdom Metazoa; phylum Chordata; class Actinopteri; order Cyprinodontiformes; family Poeciliidae; genus Poeciliopsis; species Poeciliopsis prolifica. Next base: position 263,914 of record NW_026562483.1, read on the forward strand.
AAGTTTTTCCAGAGACGTTAACTGAAAAACTGACTTTGCTGCAACAAAATCAACTTTCATCCTTTCTGAAACTTAAACAAATATTGAAACAAAGTGACCCACATCCTGTTTTTATTACTGAAAATAAATTTATTCAATCAAGGCCAAAAGAAACTGAAAACGAGAGGTTCTACTATGAATATCTGTAGTAATGACATATTTTCCTGTCATTACTTTTGAGTCAAAACCACCTCTAGGATTCAGACTGTGTCATTTTCCCCAGATCACCTCGTCCTTCCCGAGCCACCCGGCCAACTCCTTCTTCTATCCCCGCCTGAAGCATTTACCGCCCATCGCCAAAGTCACGCTGACAAAAATCAAGAAAACAAATCAAATCATCAGCCTGCCGCTGGAGCCCACGCAGTCCAACCTGCTGCCAACGGGGAACGAGATCGAAGACAAGCTGATCAGTAAGACCGAATATTCCTGTAATAAACACATTTATGGACTTTTATTAGGTCAAATGCAGTGGAAGTCATTTCTGCATATGGTGAAAATATAAACCAATAAAGAAACACTGTGTTTATATGATAGATTTATTATTTATATAACCACTATTTTGCCAAACAAGAATCTTGTAGGGCGGCCAGCTTGAAAAATGTCCGTCAACCTAAATTTCAAGTGGCTGATGGGAAATATGAAATGTAAACTGACCATTAACATTTAGGCTTTGACGTGCCCTTTGACCCCACAGACTCGCTACGTACAAGACGTTTTGACACAAAAGAGTTTTTTTCTCCACAATTTTGCTGATAGTAAAGAAGGTTGGATAATAAAACTTCAGGAACTGAATCTTTTATTTATTAAGGGAAAATCTCCAGGTACACAGAGTGGGCGACCATGTCCAATGGGGCAACCGGGTTCAATGGGGCAACCGGGTTCCCTCGGGGCGACCGGGTCCCCTCGGGGTGACCGGGTCCAATGGGGCAACCGGGTTCAATGGGGCAACCGGGTTCAATAGGGCGACCGGGTTCAATAGGGCGACCGGGTCCAATGAGGCGACCGGGTCCATTGGGGCGACCGTGTCCAATGGGGCAACCGGGTTCAATGGGGCAACCGGGTCCATTGGGGCGACCGTGTCCAATGAGGCGACCGGGTCCATTGGGGCGACCGTGTCCAATGGGGCAACCGGGTTCAATGGGGCAACCGGGTTCAATGGGGCGACCAGGTTCCCTGGGGGCGATCAGGTTGCCTCAGGCGGGCGTCCCGCTGGTGCTCCCTGCTCTAAATGGACCTGAACCTGTTTTTAGCTCACCTCCCAGTGAAGGTTTGAGTCAGCATCACTAAATACAAGCCGGTTCCCATGACAACACCAATACAAACAACACAGCGTCCAAGAAGCTGTTGGGGTTTCCTTCCCCGATTCCTAGGGCTCCATCTTTCTGTTTATCCTACACTTCCACTCGTCCGTAGCATCCCTGCTAATGTCTTTCCTAAAACATGACCTTTGACCTGCACAGGCTGTATCAGAGACAGAAAGCCCATCGGTTTGCATCTCTGCAGTATTTTATCGGCTCATCCTGCTGCTTCCCATTAATGCGGCTTCCGCCCGCCTCCGGACCTTCTGCTTTTCCACTCTCTAACCCACGACTGCAATACGAATCAGCTGGAAATCTGGTCACATCAGGCATCAGGGAGGAGCACAGAACCAACACCAGGCTCTATGTGAGGCTTTTCCTCCAGCTTACAGGCAGAAGAAATGACGAAAACAGACGTTTTTCCATCACTTTCATCAACAAATGAAGCTGAAATGAAGCAGCTCGGTCACTGCCAGGACTTTCCCACAAGAGGCCGGGGATTATCGCAGTAAAATCAATTCAACGCATCATAAATTAAAACTAATTATTTCCACTTATCGTTTCTCTCTTTCTACCAAAAACTGGATGATGAAGTTTCAGTCTGGTGCTTTGGTCTCAACTAAATACTTTTTGAGGAATGATTTTGTTTTAGAGATTCATAATTAATTTTATTAGTTTTATTTGTTATTGTTTTATTTTCTATATTTATTTATATTTAATTTAACCTTCCAGTGTTAAATGTTCATGAGAATTTAAAGTTTATTGATTTATGATGTTTTCTTACTTTATCGCAATAATTTCTGCATCCAGTAACATTTGTTTATATTTCTTACGCCTGAGTTTCTACTTTGCAGGACAATGAAGGTTGATGTTATTCTTCTATTTTAAGAAGAATAACATTTTTCTGAATGTGATCTTACATTATTATGCTGTTACTTCAAAATAGTCTAAAACCAACAACATTATCGCTTATCATCCTGCAAAGTGTGATTCTGCAACTACATTTTGTTGCTTTTTCTCGCTCCAATATCCGCTGTAAGGTTGTTATTTCTCAGACATTGATCCTTTATTTTGAGTGAATGCTTTGTGGGACGACGTTTGTGGTGTTTCATGAGTTTATTGCCCTCTGCCTCTGCAGATACCCCTCTGGACTGCGAAGTGTCCCCCTGGTCGCCGTGGGGTTTGTGCAAAGGGAAGTGTGGCGACTCAGGTGTGCAGCATCGCACCCGCTACGTCATCATGCACCCGGCCAACAACGGAGCCGCCTGCCCCCTGCTGGACGAGGAGAGGAAGTGCTTCCCGGACAACTGCTTATGACTAGGCCAGGACAGGATGGAGAGGAAGGCCGTGAAGGAGAGGAAGGCCGGGAAGGAGAGGAGAGGAGGAGGAAGGAAGAAAAACCAGGAAAGGAAGGACCGGGCGCAGACGCTCCAAGAATCACAAACGGTCTGCGGTTTAATCCCAGTCCGTTTGTTGATGAACCGGGTCGGATTCAAGTCAGGTTTCAGATCAGGTGTAGTTCTGGCCAACCAGCCAGTAGACACCGCTTCAGTTTTCATGATTGGAACGGCCGACAGGAAGACAAACTGGAAACATTTTACACAAATTTAAACCCTGTTAAATTAGATGTGACCCGAAATAAATCCAGACCGAGCTGCCTGTCGCGTTTTACAGACATTCTGTGTTTCTGTTGTTTATATTTATTGACAGGATTTTAACCTGTTCTGTACAGCGTAACAAATCTGAACGTTAGAAACTGTATTCCTCTACAATAATGAGACAAATCTATCAGTTTTATATGACAGTAAAAATTGTAACAGATGCAGTTACTAAAGTTAATAAAGTGTGAAAGTACCACATGAAATGAGATTTTTATTTTTGTTTATTGTGATTATGATTGATTTGTTGCTGAACAATAAGCTAACTGCTTCTGTTTGTAAAAAATACAAATAAATAATCAAATGGATATAAAGATGTCATGAAACAGAAAAGTTCATGTAATTAGAGTGAAATTCAGTAAAATGACATCAGTAATATTATTTACTGTGCAGTCTGAGTAGAATGGAAAATAGAATATACTTTATTGATCCTTAAGAAGAGAAAACTACGCCAGAAACATTAACAAATACAAATACAACCAAAAGCAATCTAAAAATATTAAAGCTGCAATTTAAATATGATTAAATGTAAACAAATGGCTGAATAAAGAAGTAAAATAAGAAGCGTGCACATGGAAACATGTTCATCTATAATAAATCTAGAAACAAGTGCAGAGAAAAACTAGATTCAAGTCTCTCGGATTTGTGCATCATAAAGTGTATGTGCTGCTAAATACTAATTTGTTACTATAATGAGCTTCAGACATTTGAATGTGTGCTGCAGCTTTTCTATTGGCTCTCAGATCCACCAATCACAGGCAGCGATAAAGACTGGCCACGGCGCAGCAGCTGCAGGTTTCTCAGGCTCAAACCGCCTGTGGGCTGTAAACTCACCACACTGACGCCGTTCTTCAGTCTGAACGGTGAAACTCCGGGTAATTCAGGATGGATTTCCGCCGGGTCGTTTTCCTGCTCCACCTGCCGCTGGCCGCCGCCATGTACTTCGATCTGGGAGAGCAGGAGCAAAAATGCATCATAGAGGAGATTCCTGAGGACACCTTGGTGACAGGTGAGGCACGCACAGCAAACCCCCAAACCAGACTCCTCACCTCTAACAAACAACCTGATCGCTTGAATCACACGTTTTTATCACAAAGAGCTTCAGCTGTTTCTGAATAAATACACAATAACTTCCTTGAAAAGAATAACACGATACAACCCCAGGCTGGCATCTATAGAGAAACACTATTTGGTCATTCACTCGCTTTCAATGAATCGTAACTCAGAGGAGAGGAACTAAAAAGGATTTATGTTTTAGAAAACCACGGACAACCCTGAGCGTTTTAGAAAAACAAAGCATCTTCAGTCAGAGGCTTCTTCAAATTCCCTGTAGTACAGTCTGCTGCAGCAGATCTTTCCTGCCAACAACCATCATCATCTACAATAACTGAGGAATTCATATGATTTACAGCAAAATCTGGGACACAAAAATACTTTTAGGAACTAAAATGATCAAGAATGTGATTTTTTTTCTCTTCTCAACAATAAACAGATTTAATCAGATTTTCTGTAGGAACTGGTTTTCTCAGGATTAAACAGAGTCCAGGTCCGTTTTCGTTTGAAATGAGTTTTGATACAGCGATTAAAAGTACACGTCATTGATCCAGTTACCATGACGACTGGAAGAAACCACATGATCGCTTTGTGTTGAATATGGCATTTCTGATGAACTCGAGCTGCTTTGTGTCTCCCACCTGCAGGAAACTTCTTCCTGGAGCCGTGGGACGTCACATCTTTCAGCCACTCGCCTCACCTGGGCGTCACGGTTACCATCAGAGACCCAAACCAGGAAGTATGCAGGAAATCCTCACTGGTGTCGAAACACAAACAGAACAGCTGCAACCTGATTCTGAACAACCAAACATTTTCAGGGAAAAGTTTCAGTCACAAGGTGTTTCAAAGAAAAGCTACAATAAAGAAGTGATTTAAGTCAGAGGTTCAAAGTGCGGCCTGTGGGCCATTTGTGGCCCTTGGACTGATTCTGTGTGGCCCCCAACTATAAATCAATAATGACACAAATTTGGAGACTTTTCATCTGTAATTGGGGTAAAAACTGTTACCAATATATTTGTTTACGCAGGAAAATGTATAAAGTACAACAGAAAGTATTCATGGTTTCAAAGTTTTAACCAAGTTTATCCAGAGACTTTTACTGCAGCAAAATCAGATTTTATTCTTTCTGAAACTTTGATAAATAAAGTAAATAATTGGAAACAAAATGACACAAATCCTGTTTTCATCACTGACATAAATTTATTCAGTTGAGTCCAAAACTGAATACATTTTTGGGCTCTTCTAATCTCTCTGTATCAGGAGAGGAGATTCTTCTCTGCTCCAGCAATCAGGACCATTGGACAAAAAGAAAAGTAGCAAATTTCTGTCAAAAAAAATCTGAAATTTTTAAAACGATCTCAGAAATATCCTACAAAAAAACTTCAAAACATTTTAATTTGAAATGTTGAAAATGTTTCTAGAAAATTTCTGATACTAATCCTAAAAGTTCAGAGTTTTTTGGTTTAAATTTACTCCTTTTCTTCCATCTACAAAGCCCTGACAGACTGTCATAAAAATCCCTTTTAAGTTTTGGGTCTACTGTAAGCATCAGGATATTTTATGTACTTTATTTCAGGTGGACTGTTGGACTGTGATTACTGCGTTTTGCCCCGCATGGCAAAAAGTTTGGACACTTACGTCTATTTTTCTTCCCTTTCAGGTTCAGTTGTCCAAACGCTACGGAAAATTTGGTAAATTCACCTTCACAGCTCACGGCTCCGGCCAGCACTACCTGTGCTTCCAAACCAACTCCACCAGGTTCTCTGTGTTCGCTGGAGAAAGGCTGGTGAGACCTGTGGAGAAATACAAACAACAATCACAAACCCAACAGAAGAGCAATGCACTCTGGGGTTTTCACCACTTTGTTCCACAGAAGCTGCATTTGGACGTTCAGATGGGAGAGCACTCGGTAGATCCCAAATGGACAGGACCAAAGACAGCCTGCAGATTCTGGAGAGCAATCTGCAACACCTGACCAGCCAGATGACGTACATCACCAGGCAGCAGGAGTACAACCGGGTATATCTACCTGACATTCACCAGGAATGATAAAGAAACACCTAAACTGATCTGGATGTCTGGCTCTTTGTCTTTGTTCAGGAAAAAGAGGAGATTTCCGTCAGATCAGTGAGGAAACCAACAGCAAGGTGTTGTGGTGGGCGGTAATCCAAACCTGCATCCTGCTCTCCGTTGGTTTCTGGCAGATCAAACGACTCAAAGACTTCTTCATTGCCAAAAACTGGTCTGACGTCGCCGTCTCGCCGATCTGTACGGCACCAACATCATGTCAGGACTGGGAAACAAACATGATATCTGACCTGATTCTGCATGGGTAATAAAAAGAGGCCTGGAAAATAAAGGAAGGTTCAACAAATTAAATGTTTTGCTTTTTTATTACGTGCTTCATTTCACAAACTTTTTGCCATGTGGGCCAAAATTGTAAACTCAAAAGTAACCGCAGAACAAAACCCAACAGAAAATCACGTAAATAAAGTATCCTGATGTTTATCATGGATCCAAAACTTAAAGGGGATTTTTACAAGTTTATTGGGGTCTTTGCAGATAGAAAATAATACATTTCTGCACTCATTACTGCGCTTCGGACACCCCTACTTTAGAATTGCTGAGATTAAAAAAGGTTCCTTTCTTAATTTCACCATCTCATACTTGATGTGAGGAAAAGTTAGTGAATTAAGAAGTTGTCCTCCACCTTTAGTATTAAACACACTTTGTCCAAAGCACCAGGATCACTTGAAGGAAAAGAAGCACACAGCATAATGCAGCCACTGCCATGCTTGCCAGCTGGCTTGAAACGCCTGTCATTCAAACTCGTTCTTAAAATGTCTTGAAGTCCTATCACCAGATCAGACCGCCATGAACAAGTTCAAACACAAATAATTAGAACTTATAAGCCCAGAAATAATGTGGTAACAATAATCGATATAGATTAAATTTGTGTTGGTTGCATGCAAACGTCTGAACTGAACTTCAACAGTCCTTTAAATATTCTTTAAGCTTCTGGTTGGATCCTCACTGCTGCGGCTAACGGTGAGCTAACACGTCTCAAATACAGCGAGACCAAATTTAGAATATTTAACAGCGAAACACCGCGAAACATAAAACACACATTCACTGAACACATTTGATCTAATATTAGCTACTCACCAGAAGGTGGAGGGAAAAGCGTTTTCCAATAAGAATGGTGACAGTTTTAATGAGCTAGCTTCTAACGGACTTCTTAATTATGCTAACGATGCTAATTAGCTTCACTGAGGAGGAAGAAGAAAACGACGAACTTCCTGTTGGATGAAACCAAAAACAGGAAGGATGGAGCAGATAAACTGAAGGATCCAGAGGGTTATTTATCACGAACTGATAAAAACCTCACTGGTAATTAGCCTTAAATATATTACTGATAATTATTTTTGTTGTATTATGTTGTTATGTTAGCCAGCCTTATGCTAACTTAGCATTAGCTTCACCTGAAGCAATCTGAACATTATCTGATTATTTTTAAATGTTCTGCTCTCATTAACGGAGCCTGAAACAATAAGTGCCACGACAAGTAAAAGCAATAACAACGAAAATGATTTTTAATGAATTTTATTCAACAGCAGGTCTTCCAATGTCCTACTGGGTCTGCTGCAACTCCTGCTTTCTTTGCCCGAGTCCTGAGCGCAAACTGGCGGTGACGTCCTGCGGCCATGTCATCTGCAGCGGCTGCTACCAGAAAGGTAGAAACGCCTTCTGCACTCACTCTTCGCTTTTCATGACCAACAGTCTGGGCCAAAGTTTGCATCCTCTTTCAGGCTTTGAATGACTGGTGTCAGCAGTATACTGTAATCCTGGCTGCATTAGGATGAAGACAAGTAGTCAGTTTGGTCACAGAGTCAAAGTTTCTGTGAGTTAAATGAAAGTTTCCAGATGCCAGAACAGTTCCCTAGTGAGAAACATGGCAGTGGATGCATCATGGTGAAGCAGATCAATAAATTACATCTGAAAATACAATCAAAAAACACTTTTCCAGACTGGTCTCGGGAGAATCTGATCAAATGGTTCATATATCCATCTTTAACAGTGATTTCCAGCCATTTAACAAAGACACACAGACAACAACACAACATCTTATATATACAGCTTTAAATAAAAACATTCATCTCTTAACACTCTCCTTATTGTTGTCTTCTTTGTTCATCCTAATGAAAAGGCCTGTCACAGTAAAAGGTTGGACGGTAAAGAAGTTAGAAACAATTTATAAACAATAATATTGTTTCACCATGTTCAAGTTTTACAATAGTAATGCCATAATAATGCAAAAACATATTCTCAAAGAACAAAAACTTTAAATTATAACATTTACACTGTAACTGGAAAACATTTTAAATATTCAAAATAAATAAACAAAACAACAAATATAATGAATTATTTAGTCTCTGAAAGCAAAATTATATTCAAAACAGGTTTAGTAGAGACCAAAGCACCAGACTGAAAACTTTATCGTCCAGTTTTTAAAATGCTGGGTATCACAGTGGCGTTGTAAACTAATAAAATTTCAGTATTTTCCCCTGAGAAACAAAAACTATTCCTGCAGATATGAATTTCTCAGATTACCAGTAATTCTGTCTGTTTTTCTTCCCACCATATCTTCAGCTGTTCTTGTGAGTAAGCCAGTTTCAGCCTCTTATCATTATTGTTTTTAAACTCAATCCTTTGTTAAGCTAACTGTAAGAAACAGTTGTTTACATGTGGCCCTCCAGTGGTCCAGGAACCACAGTTTGAGAAACCCTGAATGAGGCTTGTGGTTTCTAGAGAGCGCAGTTCTCTCTACCAGAGGTTTGAAATAAATATGCATCATTTTATCTTCATAAACTGGAGAAAATCCACAGCAAATTAAACTTTTTTATGGTATTATTTTGTCCCTAAACTTTTGCTAAGAAGCCTAAAAAATTCAGTAAAGTCCTGCTGGCCAGAGTCTGAGCGCACAGCGGCATCTACTGGTCACACAGCAGAACTGCAGAAACACATTTCTACTTGAGATCTGTTCTTGTTTTTGTCTTTTCCTTCATAAACAAATCTTATCATTTGTTTATTTAGGAGAAGAAATATTTCATCTTTTCTCATAAAACATCAAAAACAGGAATCACTGATGGAGCTCCTGCTTATTTCAATCTGATGAACCCAAATGATTGATTTTGGTTCTCTGGGTCTTCCTCAGCATCAGATGTGTCCAAAGAGTGGCTCGGGGGCCATTTGTGGCTGTTGGACTGATTCTGTGCCGCCTGATTCAAATTTAGCACCTCTGATGTAAGAGATGAAGAATGAAAACGAGTCATAAATGTTCTCTCTTCCAGGCAGCCATGGCCGCTGTTTGATATGCAGCAGCCAGTGCCAGGTTTCTCCTCTTTCTGACAAAGTAAGATCATTTTATTCCCACACAGATTCGTGTTTCTGCTGTTTTCACCTTCAGGTTTCATGTGTTCATGTTTCCAGAGCAGCTCAGACGTGAAGGCTTTGTTTTCTGACGTCGGCGTTGTGGCAACCAGACATCTGACAGAGATCAGCAAAGTTTGCATAGTTCCACATTTATTACGAACTGTCCGGTGATAACTGTCTCTAGATGTGTTTAATTCAATTATTTCAGGTTATTCTTGCAGATTTCACATTGTTTTCTTCCAGGTTGTGGCGTTCAGGCCCGACATCAGAAGAGGTTGCTCAACTACTACAAGCAAAAGGTGAGAGACTTTGTCACTTTACAGCCAACAGATAGTCGTTAGGTAAATAACCCACTGCTTAATTTCTGAAAAGTGTGGTGTGCATTTGTTTTTAGCCTCTTCCCATCAGCTTTAAACATTTACAGACTTTATTTTTTTCTTGTGATGATCAAAAACTGATAATTCTGCCGTTTTGCTGCGTTTTACAGAATCATAAACTAGAAGACATGTTGGTCACTTTAAAGCAAGAAATGCAGCAGATGGGGAAGTTAGTAAAAACTGCAGCTTCGTGGACCAGATTGAAGTTTTCAGATGTTTAATTTCCTGTTTTGTTTTTAAAGGAAGCTGAATGATCAGAGGACTTACATTGCTAAGCTGGAAAACTCTCTCCAGCACCACAGGTCAGCTGGCTCGTTTAATCCAGAGTTATTATGCAGATTATCAACGTTACTGTCAATCCTGAGGCAGGAGCAAGCAAAGTTAAAATGGCCCAAAATTATACTTTAGCTTATTTATGTTTTCAGCAACAAATAGGTTCTCACAAAGAAAGAAGTGTGATTATATTCTCAGCAGCAAAAAATAAGCAAAGTTTCATGAATGAATGAAAATCAGATTAGGTGCAGGAATCCTGATTTTCAGAATTTAAAAAGATAATCTCTTTATCTTTTATTCTGATAATATTTACTGTAAGAAGATTTTTGTCTTGATTGAAAGTGAAAATTCTCCTGAGCTGCTGGAGCCACAAATCCTGCTAAATATTTAGTCATGTTAATAACATTTTTATGTAGATATTCAGACATATTGTTTCATTTTTTTAAACTCGTTTCCTACAATAAAAATCTAGAAATCTATCCAACTTAGCTGCACATTTTCATGAAGGTGGGTTTGTTTTTAATAACTATGCAGTATTTATTTTATTTTCTGTATATTGGACATTTCTTCTTAATGTTCAGTTTTCTTACTTTTATTAATCCACCTGCTTTCTTCTGTTACTTTTCTACTTTTATACCTGAATATTCCCAAGATGTTTTCATTATTTCTGTTATATTTGCCATCTATTTGATGAAAACTTCTGCTCTGTTCAGTAAAATCTTTATTTCCCTCAGTCTGAAAATATAAATGCAGTGAAATACACTTCACGCTCCACTAGATGGCGCAATTGACTCAGTCACACCTGAACCGTTTCAGTCAACAGGCATCAACAAAAACTGGATCATACAGAAATACTTTCAGCTGCAAATAAAAGCAAAATATCAGGATAGTTTTAAAGTTTTAGACGGTTTTTAAAGTATTTTGCATTTTGCAGTGGAAAGTTTACACCTAAACTGCCTTTTATTGGATTCAAATCAATAATTGTGCGGTTCAATAAAATAAATATTTTGTGTTTCTGCAGTTTAAAAGCTCCGTCTCCAGTCAGCAGCAGTCCTCACGGCCCGCATGGAAGCAAATCAGGTGAACGTTGCTACATAAACACTAACACATTAAAACGTCGTAATAGAAAAATGTGTTTGGACAAAACAAAACAGCATAAAGTTTTAATCATCTTATCCATCACCAACCGGGCAGAACTCTGTGCTTAGAGGAGAAAAACTCAACAACTCGCTTCTTTTCAACGCTTATTAAGAGAAACCGAATTTATTTTCACCTGAAAATGATCAAAATAACCCAAATAAAATACATGCAGTGAAGTTTAAGGAGTGTGGATAGTTTAGCACTTTAATTGGCCTGTTGGGGTTTGAAAACGAACCAAATGCAGGAAGCAACAATAAATACTGAACAAAATATGGCAAGACATAAACGGATATAAATAAATGAGGAAAAGATGGAGAAAACCCAAACATCGTTGTTTTTCTCCACCTCGTTATTTATTATTCTGGCTCCCTCGACGCTGCCTCAACGTTAGCATCCACTAGCATACTGATGCTAATCTTAGCATATGGACGAAGATTAGCATTTTAGCTTTTACGCTATTGTTTCCATACAACACGGACTTTGGGTCAACATGCTAATGTAGCCCTCATTGCTAATGTTAGCTTGATAGATGAACTTAGCATTTTATCCAAATTTGATTTATAAGCTAAACTTAAACTAAATAGATAAAGTCAGTATTAAGCAACATGCTAGTGATAGCTCCCACATTAAGCTAACATTAGCACCTTAACTTTAGCATTTTTCTAAATATAAAACACTTGACCTGACAGACGTAAACTTTATATTTTTAGTGTAAATTATTGACGCTTTAATGCTCAAAACCTCTGATTTTAATCTGTTTAATCTATTTTCTGTCTGATTTTTTGTTTGCATCTAGTGCTTCAGATTCCATACGAGTCTCCCGTGTTCCTCCCATGTCACGCTTCAGCAACCAACATGTGAGTGTTTCTGTCTCCATGTCTGACAGAAAACCTCATGTTTCATGTCTGATAGTTAGAACTGGTGTTTCATTAGTGTCAGTACAATAAGAATCATTTCTACACATGTGAAACAAAAGGTGGTAACTTTCAGCGTGAACAGCGTTCTGCTTCGCTCCACTGATCAGCTTTGAGTTTCAGGGTTTCTCACTTTGAGCAGAATAAAAGTTGCTTTTGCTGAGAGCTTGTGGTTAAAGGAAGCGGTGATGGCGGCGGTGATGGCGGCGGTGATGGCGGCGGCGGCGTGGCGTTCAGCCGCTGAACTAATGAAGTGTGCCTTCCTGTGTGGCAGCAGCCAAAGCCTGGAGCTGGATGGAAGGAGTCTGTTCAGGAAAGTGGGTGTCTTTACTTTATGTCCTAGTTAAAGTCCATCTCCTCGGGCAGGGTGTCCAAACTTTATGACATGTGGGGGGAAAAAATCAATCAGGCTAAAAAACCAACCTAAAATAGAGCAAATAAATTATCCTGATATTTTCTGTAAATCCAGAACTTCATGATAGCAGAAGGAGGAAATTTCCATCAAAAATTCAGACATTTTGTGATTCATCTCAGAAATTTTATAAAAAACTTTACATTTTCAAAAGAAAACCTTCAACATTTGAAAACTCTCGGATTTCAATGTTTTTTCTAGAAAATTTCTGATATTAATTTAAATTTTGGATTTTTTTTTCAACAAATTTCCTTGTTTTTCTGGAAAGTTTATGAGATTATGCTCAAAATTTCTCTTTTTTTTTGGCGGAAATGTGCTACTTTTCCTTTCCTGCCCTGAGATGCTGCAGCAGATTTTGCTGTATTAAAAGAAAAACATCTGGTTTCCAGTTTCCAGATGTTCAGTGATAAAAACAAGATTTGTGTGATTTTGTTTCCAAATATTTGCTATTTATCAAAGTTTAAGAAAGAATAAAAGCTGATATTGTTGCAGAAGTTGTGTTTTCAGTAAAAGTCTCTGGAAAAACTTTGTTTTGTTAAAATGTGGTTATAAAACCATGAGTACTTTCTGTTGTACTTTACATTTTCCTATGTAAAGAAATATGTTGGTAACAATTTTTCCAGATTACAAATTAAAAGTCTCCATCTGCAGCTGCGGGCCAAATTTGCACCAGTTTTGAATCGCGGTTGGGGGCCACACAGAATCAGTCTGAGGGCCACAGATGGCCCCTGAGCCGCTCTTTGGACACCGCTGCCTTAGCTTTATAACGATTGTGTGACTCTGCTTCAGCCCATTTCTGCGCCCAGACTGTCGGTGATGAAGGCGCTGCCAGAGGGACGATCAGGTGAGTCCAACACGCCGAACAGCTGAACGCGATCTGGGTCAGACCCAACACAACACCGCTGAGTCAGCACTTCTGCAAAATTCAGTTTAGTGGAGGGATTTTTAGGTTTTAACGCCTCTCTTCCTAAAAACACTGACATTAATTTCCAACTACTAAATTAACACCATCGTTCCTTCATGATGTCTCAGACAGCTGAAGAATCAATGTGTTGTTTTTCTCCATGAACTGTGGATTTCTCTGGTGTTTCGTTCAGAACTGGCCACCCACAGGTCCTACAGCCAGAACCCACTGACCTCCCACTCTGCTCACTCAGCCACCGTCAGGTGAAACGCTTTACCCTCATCTCCACCGTTATCACTTCAGATAATTACAAAATATATCCTGATGTTTAAGGTCGGACTATTGAAACCTGCTTTTTGAGCCTTATAAGACGTTTCAGCAGATAAACCGATATTTTTCTGAAGCATGTTGCATCTTGTATGTGGTATTAATTCTTTGTGCTTCTGAAAAATGAGGAATTGGTTGTAAATTCAGAGTAACAGGATGGTTCCTGTTGTTTTCCAGCCGTTTTTCTCCCTCCACTCCAGAGTCGTACGGTCAGAGTTCAGCCTGGAAGTCGCCCCAACTCAAAGCTTTGTCCTCCTTCAGGCGCTCTGCGTCCTTCCTGGGGTTTCCCCCTCCTTAACGCTGCTGCTTGGAGGACTGATGAGGCACATGAAGGTGTTAAATGTGCAGCTTCAACAGGCAATGAGAGACAAACTGCTCTTTTCTGTCAAACTGTAAATGAAATAAATTGGTGAACGAGTTCAGCGTGTTTGAGTCAAATGGCTGCAGCAGCTCTTTTGTTTCTGCTTTTCAACTTTAAATCTGCAATCTAAACATTCATCCATCGGCAGGAAGTGAAGATGAACACACTGAGACAGTTAGCGTTAGCTTCTGCTGATTATTTTACGTGCTGATCAGACTAGCATTAGCATTTTCAAGAAAAGTTATGTTTAGCGTTAGCCTCCAATAAAATAGTGGTTTAGTGTTAGCTTCAGCAAATATTTTTGTTTTTACTTATTGTTATTTTCTGAATTTTTTAATGTCTAGCAGTTTAGCATTAGCTCCTGATCATATTTTAGTGTTAGCAGCACTAATGTTCTTGTTTAGCAAACTAGAGTTAGTGAAGCTAAGCTTTGAGTTAGCTGTGCTCACCACTGGCAGTAACTGATCTTAGTCCAAACATTTAATCTGTATGAAAGCCACAGCAGCCATTTGTAAAATGTTCCCCAGGAAAAGGAAACGTTTGATTTGTGCAGGGTGTGAAGGATCATCACATGACCAACAGCCACGTGGCCGTCATGAAAAATGTCAAAATGATCAGGAAATATGATTTCTGAGACCAATTATGTCCCATCTGACACCAGAAGTATTCATCGATGATAAATATTGGTCAATTTAATGCAAAGAAACATTTTCCTTGATGGCCACGGCCGCCATCTTGAATTGTTCGGTGACTTTTAAACTGATTTGTGGCCCTGGGAGTTTTTTACTTCTGAAAACTCTTTAAATTAAGCAGCAGCTTTTGCTTCATGTTTGTGGGATGTTTGGGTTTGGAACCGTTTCATCTGCAAACTGAGCTGGAATTGATGCTGCAGTAACTGACATCCCTCATCCTGTCTGGAGGGATCCGTCTGAGGCGTCAGCCGCAGTCCAGGCGTCCCGGATGCGTTTCGCCAACTTGTCATTTCACCTCAAAGCTGTTACAAACAGCTGCAGGTGAAGACAAAGGGAGGCATCCACTCAGAAACCGGATATCACCTGAAGTCACGGCGGCTCGGAAAGCCTCGGCGGCCCGATGTGTTCGGGCAGGTCGGTTCCTCCTGGTCGGTTCCTCCTGAGCGGCCCGCCGCGGTCGGCGCCATTGTCCCGCTGTCAGGCTGCTGAATGACGCCTATTGAAGGCGGCTCAGGTGCGGCTGTGTGTGTTCTGGAGCGGCGCACGCAACGTTCAGCCTGTTGCTGCTCTCAGGTGGGGAGGGCTGGTGCTGATCCTCCTCCAGTGACGTCTGAACCCGGTTCCTGACTGAAGGGACAGGCGGCTGAGCCTCAGATCTGCTTTCCACTGAACAGCAAAACATTGAAATTACTACAATAAAGTCATTTTATGGACACTGTAATTTGAAAAAATTATTTTTCAACAAAACGTTTTGGCTTATTTTGCAAAACTACAATTGAAGTTTTGCAAATTAATTTCCATTGTTATTTGCTTCACACAAATTATGTGATTAACTACAGGAAGTTACTACTGTTAGAAACCACAAAGAGACGGCCGGAAGTGGATAGAGGAAGACGGTGCAGCATGTTTTTAATGACGTAATGCCTGAACAAATGTGATTTTAGTTGCATTTCTTATTTCACACTGCAATTGTGGAATTGTGTTTTTTCAACATTAGCTGAATATTGACAAAGTTTTGCTCACATTTGTAAAAGATAAAAACTCACTGCTAATGTGCCACAAAGAGTGCAGATGTTAAAATCAGCGTAATCTTTTCCTCATGTTGGTAATAAAGAATAACAGGTTTTAAACTTTCTCTCCTGCCTCACATGCGTCGCTGCAGGCCGTACAAATGAGCTCTGCTACTTCAGAGAGCTAAAGCAAACTGCTCTGATGTCAGCCGTAATTATTCAGCAGCGTGTTCCCACAGACTGTCCTCTGCTGTTCGCCTCTGTGTGTGTGTGTGTGTGTGTGTGTGTGTGTGTGTGTGTGTGTGTGTGTGTGTGTGTGTGTGTGTGTGTGTGTGTGTGTGTGTGTGTGTGTGTGTGCGAGGGGAGAAAGAAGCCTCCCTTTTAATCTCATCCAGACTTCACACTTTGTCGCTCTGCGTTCAGCCTCGTACCTCTGGAGGTGTAATCCCCTCCGGCAGGACATGACACGAACTAAATGATTTCACACTGGAGCTATTTGTCTGTTAGCGGCTGCAGCCTGAGCCGACGGCGTCATTTGGGATCTTCATCACGTATGCAGTTTAACACAAAGTGATGATGATGTTTAAACTTCAGATTTACTTCATAATGTTGGTTTAAAGTAAACCATTAAAATAATGTCAATTCTTTCCAGTTGAGTTCAAAGTGATTTCAGTTTCAATCTATCGGTGAGCGAAAGATCCTCCTGATCTGCTCCAGTCTTCTTAAAGGGCCAGTATCATGTAAAATGAACTTTGTTTTCAGCCTTCCATCATGTTCTAAAGTTTTTTCCTCATTTTGCTGGTGGCCCTAGCCCCGCCTTCCCGGCGCAGCTCCTCCCCACTCAGCTCCTTCAGACTAGCCAGCAGCAGGCTCAACATTTTCCATTGCAAGAAAATTGTTTCGAAAATAATTTTACTCTGATTACAAATAAAAGCCTCAATCTGCAAACATTTAATCTCAACATTAATCTCACATTTTCCAACCTTGCAGAACAAAACAGTTAAATCTCTTTCTGCATGTTCCAACACGTCGTTTCAAAATGGAGGCTGATGGTCGAATCTTTCTGTTTTTTTAAATAGATTTCGAATGAAATGCGAATGAGAATCTTCTAATGTGAATTGATTTTGGCTCATCAGGAAAATTAGTGACACATTTCTACTGTTGCAGTTAAACGACAACAGCTGAATACATTGAAACGCTAATTTCCACTGCAGAAACACAAAACCCTCCTGAGTATTTTGGTCCGATTTCTAGTGCAAGTATCTTAGTACAGTTTAAGACAAAACCTACAGAGAAATAACTTTTCATCTAAGCTTCATTTTCTACATCCAATAACCAGAAACAACTTGAGGAAAAGGGAAATGTTTGTTTACTTCTTATTGTTGACAGAACAAACAGATTATTTTGTTGATATATTTAAAGATAACGGAGCTTCAACCTGAGCTTTTCTTTTTCTTTCCAGTCATTTCAAGCTGGGACTCTGTGTTCCCATTTATCCTCTGGCAGAATGATTTCTATGTGAAAAGAGCAAATAAAGTAATTAGCTCTAGCAGAAACACTTTGTGTTCACACTTAACAAGTCCAAGTCAAAGTAATAAAACTATTGACTGCAACAAGAGGATGCAGCTGCAGTTTAATTTGACTTTAACTGCAGCGCTTCTGTGAAGACTCAGAGAACAAACAGCAACTCCATGAAACTCGGTGATGGCAGCATCATGCTGTGGTGACCATGATGTTCGAAGTATCAACAATCATCTTCAAGGGAAAGCATGTTGCCTGAAGGCTGACTCCCTCAGGAAGCAAACATCACTGCAAAATCTCAAATTAGCCAAAATGCTAACGTTAGCCTGGAAAAACCAGCATGTCCAGTTATATTGACTTCATTCATTGAGTAGCTTAAACTCAATGATCATCATTGTTTATTAGAGACCTCAGTTTTGGCCAATGAGGCAAAAAGTCTGGACTCCCAGTGTTGAACAGCCTAAAAATTTAATTATATTGTTTAGAGACCAAACTTTAAATTCTGATGAGCCTTTAACTGGATGGCATTTTCAACACTAGAACGTTTCTTAAACACTTTAAACGCTGCCTGCTGCCAAAGTGTACATTTATTTGATAATGAACATGATCCAACATGGCCGCCAACATGGCCGCCACTTCCTCCCACCCAGAGCCAAAGCTGGCGGCGGATCGGAGGCTGAGAGGCGGGAGGCTGGATGGAGGCCGCTGGAGGCTGGAGGCCGCTGGAGGCGGCGCTTCCTTCCGCTCAGCCGCGTCTCTTTGTTCCTCCTCATCCCGCTGGAAGCCGCAGCTCCGCTTTGAGTTTTTGTCTCGGAGGTTTTAATGGTGGAGAGGAATGTAAACACAGCAGCAGGTGTGTCTGCTGTCTGAGCGCATGGGCGTGTGTGTCAGTGTGTGTGTGTCAGTGTGTGTGTGTCAGTGTGTGTAAGTGTGTGTGTCAGTGTGCGTGTGTGTCAGTGTGTGTGTGTGTCAGTGTGTGTGTGTGTGTGTCAGTGTGTGTAAGTGTGTGTGTCAGTGTGTGTATGTGTGTGTCAGTGTGTGTAGTGTGTGTGTGTCAGTGTGTGTGTGTGTGTCAGTGTGCGTGTGTGTCAGTGTGTGTGTGTGTGTCAGTGTGTGTGTGTGTGTGTCAGTGTGTGTGTCAGTGTGTGTGTGTGTCAGTGTGTGTGTGTGTCAGTGTGTGTGTGTGTGTGTGTCAGTGTGTGTGTGTGTCAGTGTGTGTGTGTGTGTGTCAGTGTGTGTGTGTGTCTTTCATGGTCATTGACTCATTTCACCTGGATTCTCCTTTAAAAGGTTCTCTCATGCAGCTGCTGTTGACTCAGACGTGCAGGAATCCAGACACGTAAATATCGATTTGTGCTTTGAAATTGATCAATGCTTTCAATACTTCAGTAATGTGACAAAACGCATCTTAAGAGAGGAGTTCAATTATTAAGATATTTCCTGAAAGAGACGTTTTTGTGGGAACTACTTTTTCTGCTTAAATGAGTTACAAAATAATTCGCCTCATAAAAACACGTTCATTAAAAAAAGTCACGTTTTGTGCCGTGATGACGCATTTCCTTCTGCTGCGATAAAAACCTTTTCAGCGTCATGGAGTCACGTGATCAAAAACGTGGTGAAAATGACGAAGACAACAGAAGGAAGCGGTATTTTAATGATTTTTTTATGATTATTATTATTTTGGAAACAAACTTTTCTTTATTTTAAAACCCAAAAATAGAAATAGATACTGATCAGAAATTAATTCTGCTGATATCCGGGGTTCTGGTCGGTTTTATTCAGCCAGAAGTTTCAGAATCCTGGTCCACAGGGAGAACCTGAAGGCAGCAGCAGATCAGCTGATTGGCTCCTCCATGATGACGTCACACTGATCGTAAAACATTTCCCTGTTTCATATTATTTTTAATGGATTTTAATGACTTTTAATTACATTTCCTATTGATTGGAGACAAAGCAATTTTTTCCCCAATAGTTAATATCAAAGTTTTTCAGACATTTGTAAAAATATGTAATTTTTAAAAAAATTGTTCTCAAACAATTACTATAATTACTATCATTAGTATTTTTTTTTGTTTGCAACATCATTTTGTACGACTGCCTATAGAAACATTAATATTGTTTATGGATTAACAGATTTACCAGGTGTTGGACCGGCGCTGAGAACCGGGTCAGAAATCACAATCAAACTTTTGGGACTGAAGGTAACGACCAGAGACCACTGCTCTGGTTTGTCTCCGACATGTTCACCCTGTTGACCTCTGACCTCTGGCCATGTTCTGCTGTCCAGCCAGTCGAGCGGTGACCTCATCCCAGCTTTCAGCGCGTCGCCTCTTCCTCCTGGTTTTCCTCATCATCCTCAGTCAGACGCTGAGAATCAGGAAATAAAAACCAGCCAGACTGAAAACAGACGACTTTTATTTTATTTTATTCCAATTTTCCTCCTTTTTCTTTTAGTTCTTTTCTCTATATTTTTTTTATTTTTTCTTCTCTTTTTTGAAATTGTTTCTCTTCTTCTTGCCCTTTCCCAACCTGTTTTCTTTTTCTCATTTTTCTTTGTAATTTTCCATTTTCTCCTCTTTTCTTTTCGGCCCTGTGTTTCCAGATCAACTCGCTCCGTGTCGTATCCACGTTTCACATCTGGACAAAGTATTTTTCCTTCTGGTCCGTTTTTTCCAGCCTGTCGCTCATTTTGTTGAACATTTTAAATAAAAACAGGAATATTCAGATTTTAGCTGTATTTGTTTGATCAGACTTGAGACAAAAACATCCTGAAATAATTCATGCAGTTTTGAAAAAATGCAACATGATTTCATGTTTTAATGGCACCAACAACATGATTATAACAATACAGGAAACAGTTTTTAATCTAAACTACCAACATCTGTACAGGATTGTCATTATGAAGATAATCAATAAAACTTGTATATTTTCACAGCACATATACATTATCTTACAATATCATGATTGTAGCTTTTGCTACGTAGCTTCCATTATGACTAACACAGAATCCATTCATGCAGGAATAATGCCCAGTTATACGGAAAATAACAGCAAATAAATTAAAAACACACTTTCCTTTTTTCAGTATTTTTTATCCCAATGCTAAAACTTCTGAACGGTTTAAAGAAATATAAAGTAGATGTATAATATTAATGATATTTCATGTACATTAGTGGTCGGTTCACATAAACACAGTTTGCAACATGATGGGAAAACTATTGATTTATTCATGAATAGAAAATGAAAATGATCCTGATAATCGATTTTTCTTTAAATAAAAACAGAAACATCCCACAGGAAAAGAAATTTAACTTGTAATGCAGTCAAAGACTTTATTATTCACTAAATGGTTTTAAATGGCAGCAAAGATGGATAAATTAATTCACAGCAACTGCAGAGATGCTGATAACATATTAGGGATAACATACAAACAACAGCACTATATGCAATATTTATAAAAATATATATTTTTACATGATCCTTCTTTATTGTGAAGATCTGTGCAAAAACCTGAAGGTACCGGACGATTTCCTCTGAGTTCACAGCAAAACATTTTTCAGATTTTTCTGGAGAAATTTCCCCTGAATCAAAGCCGGTCGCATCGTTTAAAATGCAAAATTATTATTATTATTAAGAGCCAAAAACACCTAAACGTGATACATAAATACATGTTTATTGAAGTGGTTGAATAAAAAACATGTTGACTGAAATGTACTTTAAAAACATTGAATTTTTCAGGTTTTCTGCATTTTGTTTCAGTGGGCGGGGCTTACACTGCGTTAGAGAAGCTGATTGGATGGCAGTTCAGCCGTTGTTTAATTTAATTTAATGTTTAAAATAATTGATCAGTATTAATCTAATAATACCGTTAAATTATTAAACGCTAATCAACTGAAAACTGACAATTTCAGTCAATAAATTTTAATTAATATGGAAAATATTGAATTGAATTTTTTTTAATGCATTTATTTGAATTTTGTTTAAAACAATAATTAAACATGAAATAAATATTATTTTAATGAACTATGGGAGCTTTAACTTATCACATGATGTTTCACACAACAGGAATATTTTTGACAAATTGTCTTTTGTTCATATATTTATTGTTTATTGAAATTTAATCTATGGCATGTTTCCATGTAAAATGTTTATTTATTAGATAATGATTATTTTGGACACGAAACGTTTAAACTGCTTTATTTTGAACATAAACTCAATTATTTGTTTTCACTGAAGCAGAACTTTAAGGTTTAATTTCACTTTAAACAAAGTTAGCTAACGATGCTAAAACGTTTCCCTGTTTAAATGTAACTGATGACATCATCACCTCAGCTCAGGAAGTGACATCACTCATCGGTTCGTTTTGGCTCAGCTACGTTTCGCCTGAGAATGAATCCATAGAAAAGTTTTCCTCCATCGTCTCCACAGGAAGATGAGAGTGAAACTCAAAGGAAACATTTTTCACACATCAGGATCTGGAAACATGAAATCTTCAATTCATATCAATTTATTTCCATTTTTCTCATCAAATCTCAATAAAAAACAAGATATTTGTAACTTTGAACAATGCAGAAGAAATCCAAACTGTGAGAAAACTTGAAGGAGTTTTTATGTCTGTTTTAAAAGTTAACTACTATAAAGGTTACAGTTAACTTTAAATACTTTAACCTTTAAAGTATTTAAAGTTAACCTTAAACTCCTCAGATAAACAATCTGGTGAAACTTTGCAATGTCAAAAACTCTTTTTTATTAAGATGTTATGAGAAAACTCAACAGAAAATGGAAATAAAATTATTTCAGCAGTTTTACAGTTTAAAAATCTGAAAAGTGTGGCATGTATATGTTTTCAATTCACAAAGAATAAGTCCAAAAGAAGTCAAACATTTTGTATCTGTATTTTTAAAGTTAATGAACTGAAAACACTTTTGCAGTTTGAGGCTCCAGAGCCGCTGCTGCTGCTGCTGCAGCCGCTGCTGCTGCAGCCGCTGCTGCCGCTGCCGCTGCTGCTGCAGCTGCGACTCGGTTCTGGAGGTCCGCATGAACCGGGTCAGACTTTGGTTGAAGCGAAGGACTTTCTGTCTCTACCTGCTGCAGTTCGTGGCGCGCTGTTAGCTGCGCCTGCTAACACTGGTAGTGAATGTGCTGGTGCACCTTGCCGTTGACGTGTGAGTGTGTGTGTGTGTGTATGTCCGTGTAGACCTTGGGGTAGAGCTTCGGCGCCAGCAGCTGCTGATGCGCCGCCGCGTATTCCTCGTACGTCAGCGAGTCTTTGTCGGAGCCTGCGGGCGGCGCCGCGGGGGGCGGCGGCGGGCCGGACCGGTCCCGGCGGCGCGGCGGGCGGCGCGGAGGAGGCGGAGCCGCTGCAGCTGCGTTTCGATTGGTAGAACCAGAGGAGGGCGGTGCCCAGGACGAAGGCCACGCCTGCCGGGACGCCGATGATGACGGGCCAGGGCAGGCCGGGGGGCGTCACCATGGGAACGGAGCTGGGCTGGGACTTCCTGTCTGCAGTGCAGAAACAGGGAATTTATTTTAATAAATGGAAAACCGGACGGAACCATGGAAAAGTTTTAAATCAAGAAAATTCCAGGTTTTCCTTTAAATGATTCAAAATTTACATAAAAAATGAGATTAAAATCCCTTTGAAACAATCAATGTATGAAACGTTGAAAGTATTCCATCAGAGGTCAGAGGTCAGCGGGATGGATGAGCAGATGGATGGGCAGACAGTTCATCCATCCCGCCTCTCTGACTCCTGACCTCTGACCTGGCAGCACGGTGAGGTAGGCGCTCCTGAAGCTGTAGCCCTTGCTGTTGGCGCCCAGGCAGATGTAAACGCCGGCGTCGTCCTGCTGGGCCCGGCTGATCAGCAGCTTGTTCAGGTACGACCCGTCGGGTCGGGACCAGACCTCCCCGGTGGGCAGAACCACGAAGCGCTGGTCCCCGGCCTGCGGGTGGAGAGCAGGGGTCAGAACCAGAACCACAGCGAGCCTGTGTGTGCGCGGCGTGACCTCTGACCTCTATGGTGGAGTTGAAGCGGGCCTCGTCTCCGGGTTCGACCCGTTTCAGCCACTGGATGACCGGCTTCACGTCGCTGCGGACCTTACACTGGAAGGACGTGGTTCCGCCGTAGTCCACGGTTGTGTTGACCGGGTGGGTTCCGGTCAGAACCGGCTTGGAGATGGTCCGCTCTGGAGACACACCGAGACCGTGAGCAACACCACCGGGCTTTGACTAGGCCTTGCTCTCAGATAAACATCGCTGACATGTTTGTTTTGGTTTTTGCCATTGGATATCAAGATTTATGAAGTACATTATAAATAAAATTTATTATTGTGATAAAATTGCTATTTTGCCCCTATTTTCCAGTAATACAATGGTTATGAATAATGTTCTCAAATCTCAAAGATCAATAAACTTTAAATTCTAATAAATACAACAAATAAAATGAATTATTTGGTCTCTTTCATCAAAAGGTTTAGTTGAGAACAACAAAACCTTTTACATCTTTATTTTTAATCAGTTTTAATTTTGGAAACTTGACACTGCTGCTGCGCAAGTTACTCAACCGGATTCAGGCTGAAGCGGACCGGATTCGGGTTGAAGCGGACTGGATTCGGGTTGAAGCGGACCGGATTCGGGTTGAAGCGGACTGGAGTCAGGTTGAAGCGGATTGGAGTCGGGTTGAAGCGGACTGGAGTCAGGTTGAAGCGAACTGGATTCAGGTTGAAGCGGATTGGAGTCGGGTTGAAGCGGACTGGAGTCGGGTTGAAGCGGACTGGAGTCGGGTTGAAGCCGACTGGATTCAGGTTGAAGCGGACCGGATTCTGGTTTAAGCGGACCGGATTCGGGTTGAAGCAGACTGGATTCAGGTTGAAGCGGACTGGAGTCGGGTTGAAGCGGACTGGATTCAGGTTGAAGCGGACCGGATTCGGGTTGAAGCGGACTGGATTCAGGTTGAAGCGGACTGGATTCAGGTTGAAGCGGACTGGAGTCGGGTTGAAGCGGACTGGAGTCGGGTTGAAGCGGACTGGATTCAGGTTGAAGCGGACCGGATTCGGGTTGAAGCGGACTGGATTCAGGTTGAAGCAGACTGGATTCGGGCTGAAGCGAACTGGATTCGATTTGAAGCGGACTGGATTCAGGTTGAAGCGGACTGGATTCTGGTTGAAGCGGACCGGATTCGGGTTGAAGCGGACTGGATTCAGGTTGAAGCGGACCGGATTCAGGTTGAAGCGGACCGGATTCGGGTTGAAGCGGACCGGATTCAGGTTGAAGCGGACTGGATTCAGGTTGAAGCGGACTGGATTCAGGTTGAAGCGGACTGGAGTCGGGTTGAAGCGGACTGGAGTCAGGTTGAAGCGGACTGGAGTCGGGTTGAAGCGGACCGGAGTCGGGTTGAAGCGGATTGGAGTCGGGTTGAAGCGGACTGGAGTCGGGTTGAAGCGGACTGGAGTCGGGTTGAAGCGGACTGGAGTCGGGTTGAAGCGGACTGGAGTCGGGTTGAAGCGGACTGGAGTCAGGTTGAAGCGGACCGGATTCAGGTTGAAGCGGACCGGATTCTGGTTTAAGCGGACCGGATTCGGGTTGAAGCGGACTGGATTCGGGTTGAAGCAGACTGGATTCAGGTTGAAGCGGACCGGATTCTGGTTGAAGCGGACCGGATTCAGGTTGAAGCAGACTGGAGTCGGGTTGAAGCGGACTGGAGTCGGGTTGATTTGCTGTCGTAATTCTGATGTGCATCAAAGCATCTCCATTTGCAGAAAGTTTCTCTTCTTTTTTTCTCGATCTGTTGGAAGCTCTGGTTCATGACGGACGGGGTTCTGAAGGACGAAATGCCACATCTGACATCAGCAAGCAGCCGATTGATTTATGTCCTCTTTATTGTGTGTGTGTGTGTGTGTGTGTGTGTGTGTGTGTGTGTGTGTGTGTGTGTGTGTGAGGATGTCTACAGCTGTGGTGAAATGGAGAGCAGATGCTCCAAGTGAAGCGAAAGTCTCAACAGAGCTGTAACCTTTGGTTTGACACGTTGAGCGAACTGAGCGACGGTAAATCATCAGCGGCTCCTGCAGCCGTCCAACAAAAGTTAATGCATCAACGAGTTCGACTCATCGCCTCCACTGAGAACATCACAACGCAACCTTTTTTAGACAAAACCTCTGGCTGGAGAAACAGGCAGAGCTTTCCAACCAACACTGGAAGAAAAACACATTTAAATCCTTCTGTCCTCAGCTTTAACAAAAGACATATATTACATTTCCATTTAACAAAAACGGCTCAAAGAAATATTCACTATCATTTGAAGATACTCATGCCTCTTCATCGTAAAAACACATTAAACTTTATGTAATTACTTATTTGGACTTTGAATCCAGGTCGGCATGATGGGATTCTGACACCAGGCAACAATTTTTAGGTTTTTCACCAGAATAAAGGAAGAGCAGCAGTTTTTAAAGAGACAGAGACCCAATTTACAACTGAAGGAAACGTGACTGGACCTGTTATGGTGAAACATGTTTCTGGACAATTAACTGTCCCACAAGTTACTGCGATAAATGATAATATTATTGTTTTGTTCAGTCATTTAATGGAAATGGCATAATAATACTAACCAATAAACTTTAATGAATATTTAATACTGGAAGTCTTAAACCAATAATAAATAAAATGGATTATGAAGTTTCTGTAAACAAAATGATCCTTTAAAAATGTTTAGTTGAGACCAAAACACCAGACTGAGGATTTTTATCATCCAGTTTTCTCATTATGATTCTGTAATGATATTAGTTTTATGTCCATAAAAACAAACCTAGTTTCTTTGTAACCTCCTTAAAATGACAAATCTGACCTTTAATGGCTCTGGCCCTTTAAGTGTGAGCGTCTGGACTTACGTATGACCTCCACCTTGTAGGTGGCGTTGATGTGTCCGGCGCGGTTGGAGACGTGGCAGGTGTACTTCCCGCTGTGCTCCGGCGCCAGGTTCTTCAGGCTCAGCGTCCATCTCTTCTTCTTCTTCTCTCCGCCGGCGCCGCCGTCCTCCTCCACCAGCGGCTTGCTGTCCTTCAGCCACACGATGTCCGGGTGCGGGTTCCCGCTCGCCGTGCACTTCAGCCGCACCGAGCTGCCCACCGGCCGCTCGATGACGCGCCGCCTCATCTTCGCTGGCTCGGTGAAACGAGGACGAACTGCAGACAAAACGGGACAAGAGGATAAATTTGAACTTGGCGGCAGGGAAGAGCAGCTTAATCAATACCTCTGATATGTTTTAAATCAATTCTCAAATCAATATCAATACTTTCAACACTTCAGACATTTCAGATGATGTGTCTACGCAAAATAATGTCAAATTATTAAGATTTTTCCAAAACAAGATGGACTGAAGGGAACTACATTTTCTTCCGCCCAATAATGAGTGACGGTGCAGGAATACAAAATAAATTTGCTTAATGGACCCAGCAATTTAAAATAACTCACTACAATCTTTTGAGGATGAGGCGTTTTTTCTTGTTCAGCTTAATTGCATCAACAACAGGATGTTACTACTGTCAGAAGTGACAAAGAAGACGACAGGAAGTAGCTGGACGATGATTTTAATGACTTATTGAGTGAAACAATATATTGAAACACTACAGCTGTGAAATGTGTTTTACATGAGCTGAAAATCAAAGTTTTGCACACATTTTAAATCAAATGCAGATATGGAAGAAGCCACGCTTTCATTTTACTGCAAGTCTTAATAATTTAACAGGTATTTATTTCAGTAGATTATTACTTTACTGACTCTCTGTCTTTTAGTTTGCACAGAATTTTGTCAGATTTCTATGATTGTTTGTCGTTAACTTACCCTGGCTGTAGTAAAATGA
The DNA here is from genome assembly GCF_027474105.1 of Poeciliopsis prolifica. Taxonomy (NCBI): domain Eukaryota; kingdom Metazoa; phylum Chordata; class Actinopteri; order Cyprinodontiformes; family Poeciliidae; genus Poeciliopsis; species Poeciliopsis prolifica. Next base: position 291,186 of record NW_026562483.1, read on the forward strand.
AAACAGTGATCTGTTCTTCATGAAGACATAATTTGAATTGCATCATTTAAAAAGCACATGTGGTGTTTTTGCACAAAGCGTCGGATCGATATCGTTTGAATTTGACTCTGTATCGGATCGGAAAAGAAGTCGGTGGAACATCACATTTCATCCAAACTAATGACTCTGTCAGCAAACAGAGACATGGAAGAATCTTTACTGGTTTGTGTCCAGCTGCAGAAGCTGGTGCAACTGGGAGGGAAAACGTCCGACAGTAAGAGTTTCTGCCTTGTGAATCGTCGTCTTGTTTTCTTTGGAGCTTTTGTTTCTGCAGCAGCTGCTGCGATCAGAAATTCATTTTCCGCTCTGGAAGAGTCGCAGCTCGTCTTTGTGTGGCGTTAAATTCTCCGGTTTGAAGTTAATTATAATCCGAGTCCAAAAACATCAGCAGACATTGCTGGAGTCAAAAAGGGTTCGGTTGCATCATCCTGACGCCTGATTCCACGAAAACATGACAACATGACAAATGAATTACTGAGGGCGTCAAACCAGCCGAGATGTTGGGAGGGAAATGATCCAGCGTGACGGAAGATGGACCAGCGAGGTTTCCTCCCACAAACACACCAACAGGAGAGAGGAGAAAAGGAAAGAGGAATAACAAGAAAAATGGAGAAAAAGAAATATGAAAAGTTAAATTTGAAAGAAATGCATTTTATTATTGAAATTTTGTCATTTTATTAAAAGAAAATGGAAAAAATGAATAAAAAAGATAAAAAAGAAAGTAAAGGAATAAAATTGAAATGAAGAAAACAAGCAAAATGAAAAAAAAGAAATTAGGAGAAAAATGGAAAAAAAATAAAATATGAAGGAAAAAAGAAAAGAAAAAATCAAAAAAGGAATAGAAAGGACATTAGAAAGATTAGAGGAGATCACCGAGACACGTAGGAATATTGATGCTCACTTTAAACTTTCTCATTTTGTCACATTGCAAAACATAAAGTCGTCCAAAGCAGCGAGAAAAACGTCTCCAAAACAAATCGCAAAGTGTGGGAGCCGTCTGCGAATCTCCAGAACCAACTTTCACTTCAAACTGAATTCATGTTCAGGGTGCTGGTCGTTTCTACGGAACCTCAAAAGAGCCAAAAATAATGTTCAGTGTCTGAAAAAAAACATTTCTGGATCAGAAAATCCTGAATTCAAAGTCACCGAATCATTTCTCACTTTATCAACTGATTATAATTTGCATCTTTTAGCTTCAAATAAACACGAATTCATGCTTTTAAGCACAGAATGACAAGCTAAGATTGTTTTGTTCGTAAATAAAAACGTGAAACGGTTGAACTGCGACCTGGTCGGATCTGAACCCAGGATCTGGTGAACAAAACGTGCTCAGTGAAAAGCCATCAGTAAAACCAGATCAAAGCGGAAAGCGATCCGGTAGGCCGGGAGGAGAGGAAATCACTCACAGGAGCGCTTGATTTTACGGCCCTCACATCCCAGCCGCAGCAGATAGTCATCAGCAGGGAGAATAAATCAGCCCAAACTGCTGTGTCTCTTTCTGCAGACGCCGCTGTTGCTGCAGCGCTAGGTCAACAAACCCGGACAAGAGTTATGTGACGGAGATTACTCAGCGGAGTTCGGCCTCCAACAAGCGGCTCGGAGCCGGGCAAGACGACAAAGCAAACATGCAGGGAGGGCTTTTAAGTTTCGCCTTTGTCTGGGAAAAGCTACTGGACCAGAATTGAAGTGTGACCAGCCTGAGTCAATAAATCCTGCAGAACCGGAGAAAGAGATGCAAAACTCCCAACTGGTGAAAACTGGAAATTACTGCAGAGAGAGGGAGAAATAATAAACCAAGGAAACGAACAGCTTCAAGAAAAACATGAATAAAGTTCGTTTTGAGGGTAAAACAGAAGAGAAAGACTGAAACAAAAGAGTAAAAACGTGAAGGTGGTGAGAAACAGAGCATATGCTGCCCTCTACTGATCAGGAGGGGAAGGAAGAGACAGCAGGCTGAACCGGACTGGAGTCGGACTGAACCGGACTGGAGTCGGATTGAACCGGACTGGAGTCGGACTGAACCGGACTGGAGTCGGACTGAACCGGACTGGAGTCGGACTGAACCGGACTGGAGTCGGATTGAACCGGACTGGAGTCGGACTGAACCGGACTGGAGTCGGACTGAACCGGACTGGAGTCGGACTGTAGCGAACTGAAGTCAGATTGAAACGAAATGGAGTATGACTGAAGTGGATTGGAGTCTGCCTGAAATGGACTGGAATCTGACTGAACCGGACTGAAATGGAATGGAGTAGGATTGAAGCGGACTGGAGTCGGGCTGAAATGGACTGGAGTCAGATTGAAATGGAATGGAGTCGGACTGAAGCGGACTGGAGTCGGGCTGAACCGGACTGGAGTCGGACTTAACCAGACTGGAGTCGGACTGAACTGGACTGGAGTCGGACTGAAGTCAGATTGAAACCGAATGGAGTCTGACTGAACCGGACTGGAGTCTGACTGAACCGGACTGGAGTTGGACTGAACCGGACTGGAGTCAGGCTGAAGTGGACTGGAGTCGGGTTGAAGAGGACTGGAGTCGGACTGAAGCGGACTGGAGTCAGGCTGAAGTGGACTGGAGTCGGGTTGAAGAGGACTGGAGTCGGACTGAAGCGGACTGGAGTCGGGTTGAAGAGGACTGGAGTCGGACTGAAGCAGACTGGAGTCGGGTTGAAGAGGACTGGAGTCAGGTTGAAGAGGACTGGAGTCGGACTGAAGCGGACTGGAGTCAGGCTGAAGTGGACTGGAGTCGGGTTGAAGAGGACTGGAGTCGGACTGAAGCGGACTGGAGTCGGGTTGAAGAGGACTGGAGTCGGACTGAAGCAGACTGGAGTCGGGTTGAAGAGGACTGGAGTCAGGTTGAAGAGGACTGGAGTCGGACTGAAGCGGACTGGAGTCAGGCTGAAGTGGACTGGAGTCGGGTTGAAGAGGACTGGAGTCGGACTGAAGCGGACTGGAGTCGGGTTGAAGAGGACTGGAGTCGGACTGAAGCAGACTGGAGTCGGGTTGAAGAGGACTGGAGTCAGGTTGAAGAGGACTGGAGTCGGACTGAAGCGGACTGGAGTCGGGTTGAAGAGGACTGGAGTCGGACTGAAGCAGACTGGAGTCAGGTTGAAGAGGACTGGAGTCGGACTGAAGCGGACTGGAGTCGGGTTGAAGAGGACTGGAGTCGGACTGAAGCAGACTGGAGTTGGGTTGAAGAGGACTGGGGGACTGTAGGTTGAAGCCCCTGATCTGGAGTGAATAGTTTGTGGCCCTCAGTTTTATTTTTCGGCGTGTTGAAACATCCGCGCCGCTCCGAGTCTGTCTGCTAGAGGCGGATGACCTCAGGCTGCACCGCAGTCCGAACGTACCCGGCGGACGGTTTGACGGTTCCTTAGAGAGCCGCTGTCAGCCACAAAACATGGAGTAACGAAACCTGAAGCTGTTTTAGAAAAGCAGGAAGCTATAAAGTAAGTTGGTGCAGAAAGACTGCTGGGTTTCCTGGATGTGATCTCTGAAGTTCAGAGGAAAAAACCCAGGAGGACAGAAACTATTCAGAGCCTCTCCAGGGGAAAGGCCAGGCTGGAACACATTACTGCCTGGAGCGCCACTGATGGACGAGAACATGCTGGGATGGAGAAGAGGTCCGAGACACAGCAAAGTTTCTGACAGAACCCGGCAGCAAGAAGTCCGATGTCTGCTGCAGAACCCACAAATAACCCTCACAATCTGCTGAATGAAGCAATTAAATTATATCAGACGAGCTGATGGAGATGCATCTGTAAGATAGAATATGTTAGCAATCAAATATTCCGCTGATTTTTCATGACGAAATACGACCCGTCGGGTAGGGACCAGACTGGTGGGGAGGTCTGGATTAATATGTATATATTTATTTTGGGCCAATTAACTCTTAATCAATTATGATTAGTTTATATATATATATATATATATATATATATATATATATATATATATATATATATATATATATATATATATATATATATATATAAATATATAAACTATATGATTATATATATATATAAACTATGATTAGTTTATATATATATATATATATATATAAACTAATCAGTTTATATATATATATATATAAGCTAATCATAGTTTATATATATATATATATATATAAATATATATCTATATAAACTAATCATAGTTTATATATATATATATATATATATATATATATATATATATATATATATATATATATATATATATAAACTAATCATAGTTTATATATATATAATCATATAGTTTATATATATATATATAAACTAATTATATAGTTTATATATATATAAACTATATGATTAGTTATAGTATATATACTAACTAATTATATATATATATATACATATATATATATATTTAATTGATTAATCATTGTTAAGTCGATTAATCGTTTCACAGATTTGCATTTCGTTCTTTCATTTTGCATTTAAAGGTAATGTGAAGTAAGCAAAGGTTTCGGGTTTCAGTCAGGAAGGAACCGTGACGTTATTCCCAGCGCTGCAGGAACAGATCCAGACTCCAGTCCAACAGAACCTGGACCTCTGCGCTCCTGCTACAAGTGATCGCTGTGTTAATGGGAGCCGAGAGCTTATGCAAGCCTGGGTTCCTGCAGGTAGCTGCTCTGGTTCTGTTCCAGTTGGACCTTCAGTTACAGCATCATCCATCAGGAGAGCGTCGGCTGGAGACGCTCCAAAACCTCAACCTGAGCCCCGGGGTTACAGCAAATAAATTCACCAAACGGAGAAAAAAGTTTTAACCGAAGGAAAGAAACTAACTGGACGTTTATGAAACTAAAACATACTGACTACACTCAAAAACTTACCACATGACTTTATTTTGTTAATGGAAAGCAAAAAAGACTTATTTAAAAATTTATGACGTTTAACTAAAATAACATTAATAAAATGTCCCAAATCACTTCAGATTGAAAAGTTAGTTTGTTAGTCTGACTGACTTATTTTGCTTTTTTTATTCAACGTAAACAAATGTTACTTCATCAGATAAAATTTGCCTTAAATCAACTGATAAGCTTCTTAATTTTTTTCTAGTAAATTAAATTTTAGTTTGTCAAAAGATTCCTCACAAATCAATTAGGTAGGTCTCATGTCATTTTATTGTCTTTATTTAACACCAAACAATATTTAACCAATAAAAACTAGTAAACGCACTCTAAAAACTCATTAAAACAAACTGAATTAACAAAAAGTCACAACAAATTAAAACTAAACAAGAATTAAAAACTCAAAACTTTTAGAAATTGCTGAGTCAGCAGAGAAAGTGCAGTTTATTACTTTGATCAGTTCAGGTGTTTTTGTACAAAACTCAACATTTCCTCAGACCCAGAATCCTGACTGCCTTTCATTGTCCAGTTTCTACATTAGTATGAATAATTACTGAGTTTTTACCCGGTTTCCCAGCCAGGTCTGGGGGCTGCATGTAGCCGCCGGCGGATTCGCCTTCTCTGTTCCTCAAACTGGAGTCATCTGGTGGCAGAAAGACAGAAGCGACTAAATATTATCTAATTTTTAACTTTCATATCCACCTGGTGCACATAAAATTAAACAAAATGCAAAGAATTAGCTTTATTTTCATTTTTTCTTTATGCCAAACCAAAAACAATCAGGAAATATTTAAAATGCTGAAATGTAGAGTTTTGATGTGTCGTCCTTTCTAAAAGGAGACTTCTTTATCATTTTAAAACCATTTATGTGGCAATCTTAGGTTGTTAAAGCATAAGTAGAAGAGGTGGAATCTGCTGGTTTCCAGAATAATCGGGCAGACTGTTTTTTCTGACTTTTTCCTGCACATGAAGTGAGCTAATCTGACATATTGAAGGGATTCTGTGAGGACCAATATTAATAGCATCCTGCCAGCAGGGCCCCTATGAGTGACTGCAGGGCGCGGCAGTCACTCATTAAACAAACATTAAACAAAAAGGACACAAAGAAAGTCAACCGTTGAAAAAAATAATAAAGTCTTGTCCTGTTTGTGTTTACAGTATCTGGAGGAAACAGATCCTGAGAAAACACATGCAGCACGAGGGCCTGCATGTGTCCTGCATCGCTCCGCTCCACCGTAACTTGAGGTCCCAGCATTCCCAGCAACCGCCATCCTCTCTACCTCTTTGGTCCCTCGGTACCGCCACACGAACGGCGACTTCTGAGGAGGGCCGCTGTTTGAAGCCCCGCGGTGTGTGTGTGTGTGTGTGTGTGTGTGTGTGTGTGTGTGTGCGTGCGTGCGTTTGTTTGTCATACCTTATGGGGACCACTTTCCTGACACTGCATTGTGGGGACCCGCTGCTCCTTGTGGGACCGAAGCCTGGGCCCCACAAGGGCAAACACTGTTTTTGGGTCAGATTCAGGACTAAGGTGTGAATTGCGTTTTGGTTAGGGTTGGGGTTCAGCTATAGAAATGAATGGAAGTCAATGGAAGCGATCCCCTCCCCCTCAGGATCGAATGTAACCAGATCAGCCAGAGATCCTCCGCAGTGAAAATGATTCAGTTCACAGAGAAAACAGCAGAAATGATGATGATGTAAAAGTTCAATAATAAGATGTTAATGGATGAACGGTTGGACTTCAACATGTCTTCCAGCTCTGCAGACTCTTCCCAAACATTTGGTTGTAGGGATACAACCTGACAGTTGGGTTTGAGGCTCAGCTTTGGGCAGAGCAGAGATTTCTTCCTTCTCTCAGCTGTTTTTAATAAACTTCTCATAAACTCTCAGTAATAGCATCCACATTCATCAATACAACAAATGGTTCCTGGATTTGCTTCAGTGAGAATTCGGAACAAACTCCAGAAATTTCTAAGTTGAGATGTTTCCTGCTGTTGGCAGCGCGGCTCGCCCGGCTCCAGGTTCAGTTTGTGGCATTTAGCTCCAGATTTTAACGTTTATTGGGGTTTTCCATCTTTCTGCTCTCCGTTTCTGCCTCGTTCCTGCGTCCCTCGCCTTGCTCTCTCCTGACCGGCTTCACGGTGCGCTGCGTCTCACAGATTCACGGCCGCATGTGGAAGGCAGCGTGTTTGTGTAACCTCTCCTTATATTTGCTTTCGGGTCTGGAGAGAGAAGCCAGAAATATGAGTCCCAGCTGTCCCGTTCACAGGAGTCCGTTTGGATCCAAAGAGGCTCTGGTTCCTCCAAGGTTTAACACAGACACACAGGATTTAGCTCTGGATATACATGACTGCAAATGAAAAAGATGCACAAGCTTTTACCAGGATCAGAACTAGATCTGTGCATAGTTCTGTCACCGTCACAAATATTTCTGGATGAAAATCATCCCAGAGGTTACAGCAAAAAATGATATTGTTGTTTTGGGGATATTTTCAAGTAATAATGTAAGATTCTCAAAGAAGATCAGAACTGGGTTGATCTTGTGAAAAAGTCAGATTCGTGTCACATTCACCTTTTTCGTGCATGGAGCCAAAGATGCATCCATTCATGACTATTTAAGGTTTAAAGGAAACTTTAACAAAGACAATAAAAACCAAACCTGATTGTAAAAGTTTCTTTTTTATCAAAAGACTTGACTCATGCTGGTTTTTATTTTGGGGTGATTGGTCCAGGTCTGGTGAACCGCTGACGGTTGGGGAGAATAAAGCGTTAAAATCTGAACTCCTGCGGTGGAGAGGTGGATGGCTCTTCTGGAAGCCATCGTCCAGCACGACCAGCAGAGTGAACACCATTTGTCCTTCAGCAGCGGCTCGGCCTGTCGGAGCAACGACCCCCTACCAAAACACACACTATCGTTATAACTCCATCATCCGATTACAGTGTGGAAACAATGAAAGCCGTTCTGTGTGGTTTCTGTTATTGTGGGATTATTGTGGGAAGGATCCAGAATGTTTCTGCGCTGCCAGACGACGCGACGTTTCCTGCTTTCCTGCCCAGGTCCGTTCAGGAAGGCTTGGATCATCACATGGCGCGGCGCCAATAATCGGCCAGCGGCTCCGGCTGGACAATATGGCTGAAAACCATATCACTACAGCCACGTTTCGTATCAGTACATATTAACAATTATTGATTCGGGGGGGTTTTTAGTTATCTTTTTCTTCACACTGTTGTTTTTTTATTTTTTATTTTAAAAAGTTATCAGGCTCTCTTCCAAAACCTGAAACTGCTGCTGCGCAAGCTACTCAACAAGTTGTTGCTAGGTAACTGAAGTTAGGGGGGAACTTGAAACTCCTTGTTGCTAGGCAACCAAAGCATTAGTGAGTCAGTGGATGCTACCAGCTAGTTAGCTCACATTGATAGTTTTTCCACTCCCTACATCTCCCAGAATGCTGGGCGGTTCTGGATTCACTGAATATTCTGTATATTGAATATCCTATGAGACATACTATCACGTAATTTTTGCAGTATATTATTTATTTTCTAGCTGTAGCGCCACCAAACTGCTAAGCACAGATATGATGATAAATCAGCTGTTTTCTTGTAATGTCCATGTTTTCTATATCTATGAAAACCCCCTCTTCTTGGAATATGTTAAAAGAAAATGGGACTGACTGAATTTATCTCATTTAATGCTTTTACATCCAAACTAAAAGCTCCTGAGACAGATTCAATGACACATACTTGTTTTTATAGCTTGACATTTTCTTTAACGGTGTATTTCCTGTGTTGTTTTGTTGCTGCCTGTTGGCCAGGACTCCCTTAGAGAAAAGGCTTTTCATCTATTTATCCTGGTGAAATAAAGGTCAAAAATAAAAACCTCCAATCTTGAGCTAGTAAACCTTACAGATCTATTGAATTAACCGTCACTTAAAGCTGAAGCTAATTTTACAACATGCTGTCTTCAGGTTTTACAGGTCAAATTTAAGACTTTTTTAAACAAATTTAAGTTTGAAAACTAGAAATATGAAATATATTTGGGGATCCTGCTGTATTACAATCAACCTTAGCAAAATAGACACATTTTGAAGGTTTGTGAAGCTAAAGCTGCTAACATGGAGATCTGATTCCCACAAGAAATATTTTTAACATATTTTGCAGTTCTGGCTTAATTTGTCTTAACTTGGATTATTCTGTCTACCATGTCTGTCTGGGATGTAGAAATTTTCAAAATAAAAGAATCAGGAGAAAGTTTGGATTGTCAGAAAATCAAAAGGATAAAATTACCATAAAAACTGATTTAAAAAACTGCTTTAAATATGTTTTCTATGACGGCGCATCAGAGCAATTTTAGGAAAAATGAGAAAAAGACGAGTAAATGTATCAGATTGCTCAAAAATGTTTTCCAGCTAATTTTCAACTTTTCAAACTCAAAAATTAGCAGTTTGAAAAAAACTAAAAATAAAATTCAGAGTTTTTTCCCTCCGAAATTTTTTGACTTTCCAAACTCAAAATCACATCTATTTCTATAAAATTTCTAAGATTAACCTCAAAGTCTTTTCTAGTAAATTTTGGACTTTTCCAACAATTTGGTGGAAATTTACTCCTTTGTTTTCTACCTACATGGGCAGTAAAACAAAGTTCTCCTCATCAACATCACATGTTTCTGGCTTTCCATCTGATAATTTAACATTATTGTGCCGTTATGAGGAAGTATTGGGATTCTTAGAAGGAAATCTGGGGTCTAAATCCTCCTTAATCTCCAATCCAACAGATTTCCTTTCTGTAAACAATTACATCTAAACAGCCTTCTCAATAAAAATGTAAACACCATCTGTTCCCAAACGAGCTCCACATGGAAAAGTTCGCATTCCCCAAAGCCGTCAGGTTGTTCGGACGCGTGTTGGAGCACGGTCCACATCTGGACCCCCGGGTCCCGCGGGCCGGCCCTCCCGCCGTATGGAAGCCATTACCGGCCGAGCCTCAGCGCAGACAGGCCGCCATTAGCAGCGTGAGGCAGGCGCTAGAGGCGGCAGAGAGAAAGAGCGAGAGGCCAGGATGTGATGGCCTCTGCAGGGTCAAGAGGCGGCGCTGGACTGGAAGCGGCCAGAGATTTACTACGGATTTACTGACTGGACGTGTTAAAGAGGCGCGTCGGGCGATGACATCTTCCAGCTCTGCTTTAACACGAATCCGTCACACAGAAACAGTTTCCGAGTGAAAAACGCTCAACCTTTGAGTGGAACATGTGAGCTCATTAACACGTCTTACACACACACACACACACACACACACCACACACACACACACACACACACCTGTAGCCCCGCCCACCGCCCTGAGGAGCGCCAGGAAAACAACAAGCATTTACGAGGAGAACTTTACGATGCTATTTACAAATGTGATTACACGACGTGCCGTTCTGGGCTCCGGCTCTGAAATATGATGAACACACGGCAACGCGGGCCCCGGGGCCGCTTCCAGCTTTCCGGCTTATTTGGTCAAGAAAACCGACAGAAAGAGCAAATCGGCCTGAAGCACGCACACACGCTGAATCACTGATTACCCAGAGTTCCTCTCTGCTTCAAGGTGCGCAGGGATGTGAAAACCAGACGGTGCTTCACTCTGCAGTCACAGGAAAACACATTATATCAGCTTCAATTAAACATCTTTATATTCAATAAAAGTGACTTCAGAAACCACTACATGCTGCCCCAACTTATTCATGTCACTGTTAGGGTCATAACAATTATAGAGTTATATATTTAAAACTAAGAATTAATCTGCACTGATTATTATTAATCTTATTTAATCTGCACTTCTGTCATAGCAGTGAAAGAATATTTCTAAGTTAAAGACAACTCTAAAGAGATCTGATTTTTTGCTAAAGGTTTTATTGGCCGGGAATCGAACCTGCGACGAGACAGAGGCCTCCAGGCGCAGGTTGTGCTCAACTTCTGCGCCACAAAGTTTGTTCTTTTATTACAAATTATCTTCAGTTTTTCATTAAGTTTTATGGACATTATTTTATTCATGTCAGAGAATTTAGCAAAGTTTTCACCAAAAAGACAGAAACTTGATTAATTTCCAACTTTTGAAAATAGACATTTGAATTTTCTAAATAAATTTTGAGAAAAGTGGACAAACAGAACAATAAAGAGACAAATATAATTGTGTTAACTTCTTATAACTTCTGAAAAGCAAAAATAACTTTGTTCTTAAATTTTCTAATCCTGTTGTGAACATTTCTAAAAGTCTCTTTAAACCAAGACAACAATATTTAAACAAAACCTACTGACATTTAAAAATGTGAAGTTTAGAAGCAAGAACAGCTGAATAAAACAGAGCTCTTTGATTCTGTCTGACTAACTGGCTTAATTAAATTATGCTCTACCCACACCGATTTAAGAAATCCTCAAAAGTGAAATGTTTGATGTGGAAAAGCGTCTAAATGTGGAAGTTTTCCCTGAATCGAGCCAGCTGCTGTGATTTTCACATGTTTCTCCAAACCAGACTCACTTCTAAGCAGCTGAATGTTTGGGAAACAAACAGGAGCCTCCTTTCAGCCAGCTGACCAGCACTGATCAGCAACAGCCAACAAATTCAAGATGGCCGCCATGGCTGTTGTGAAATAAAAAATGTAGCTGAATTAGATGGATGTGTTTGGTTTGAATCACAGTCTACATATTTTGAACTATAGAAATCATATACATTTTCTGAATTTCTTCTTTTCTGTTTCCGGTGGACATTTTTCAAAATGGCCACCATGGTTGTACTGGGGAATATATGTTTGCACTAGAATCAGCTGTAGTTATTGTCAGTTGTAGGAGCAGCTAACCAAAAAGTTGTTTACAAACCACTATTTCACTAAACCAGAATCACTAGCGTTTCACCAGCGCTAAGCTAACCACATAGAAGATGAGAGGAAGCTGATGCTAAAAACATAAAAAGATCAGCAGAAGCTAAAGCTAACACACTAAACAAATAGGAAGTTAGTGTAAACTAACACTAAATCACTGAACACATAACAAATTAGCAGAAGCTAAACATGTAAAAATAATAGCAGAAGCTAACAGTAGCCATTGACATCTGTCTCTCATCTTCTCCTCGCTGACGGCTGGTCTGACACTCGCCAGCGGTGAAGTCCTCAGTGATACGAATCCAAAGTCAGAAATATGATGTGACATTTATTTTATCCAAGTCATGAAAAATGGAGAACATTTTATGACAACAACTGGTTCAATCGGCTAAAAAAGGCAGCCATGTTGAACTGAGATTCCTGCAGTAACCAGCTCAGCGTTTTCGACAGAAACAGATCTGCACTCGGCTGCAAAAACACAAGCAGTGTGATTAGATAAGCTGAGGGTTTTAACCCATAATCCCGTGTTTTCTCTCCGCTCTCAGGAATAAACATGGAGCACTTGGTTAGTTCCTGCAGGGCAGCAGAACAGAGGCCCGTTTCACTCACAGACTAAACAAAAAAACGTTTATGGGGAAACCTTTCTTCATGCAATCATCGCAACCAAAACAGAGAAAGAGAAATAAAGAGCGAAGCAGCTGAAAGCGAGCAACCGAGTGTGTGAATCCAACTTTGAACAGAGCTTTGTATTTCCTGAATCCAAGCGGCACGCAGGTTTGATCCTCAGCAATGAATGGGCTTTATACGCTAATTACAGCCACCTGTGTGAGTGTGTGTGTGTGTGTGTGTGTGTGTGTGTGTGTGTGTGTGTGTGTGTGTGTGTGTGTGTGTGTGTGTGTGTGTGTGTGTGTGTGTGTGAGGGCGGAGGCTGACTGTACAGTCATGAACAAAAGCAACCTGCTGTTTTTACTCCGTACACACACCCGCTTTTCCACAGGCTTTTGGGAAATGAATGATGCGGCGTCACACTGAGGAGGAAGATGAGAGTTTCTCTCCGTCCTGCTTCAGGTCTGGTTTTTACCAGGTATGAAGTTCGTCTCGCTGCAGCCAGGAATCCTTATAAGGTCATTTAAGAAAACCTGACCGTGAATCAGTTCAAATCAGCAAATCTGATGACAGAGAACACTTCATGCTCAAAAGCCTCTTCCTCTCAGAACGTCAAAGTAGAGAAATCTGTAACTCTAGTAACACTCTTCAGTGTGGATAGCGTAACTGAATGAGGAGGACAGAAAGTTATCAGTGAGATGCTTAAAAAACTAAAATTAGGTTAACCAAGATGTGAAAAGCTATTTTAGCAGATGTTGTATTTATTGACATGTTTATAGTAATTACTTCAGGCTGCAACATGGCAAGCGAGAGCTAAACTTTCAGTGGATAACAGGAACGTTTAACAGGGTAAAGTAGAGCGGCTTCATTTTATTCTCTGACTGTCAGGATGGAAACACTGAGACTTTGCAGTCTGTTATGCTAACCATCCTAACTGCTAAAGAGTTTCACATATTTCATTTGTGTTTAAACTTATTAAAATATTTAGTCACTTCTTCCACCTTTTGATGCCTCTGATATAATAAATGCAGATGTTGAAATCAGAGTTTTACAGAAACTGGAGGTCATAAATCTGATCTCTGCAGTTTGTCGCTTTACTGACCGGAAAAACTTTCTGCTGCTGGAGGAAAAAGTTTCTGCAATATTTATAGTTTGTCTTCATGTTTGAGATGTTTGGCATCCAGTGGCAATTCTTGGACAAATTGTGTCCTAAATGAACATTTTTAATATAAACCTATTTAAAAAAAATAGACCTTTACTTGGCAGATATAATTTTGCAGGTGACCTAAAGTTAAGTATTTGTTTTTTTATTTTTAACTTGGAATAGTCAATTAATAGTCAACAGTAAAATGCCTGTAAAAAAGTGGATTTGTTCGCGTTGTGTGAACATCTGAATAAAAAAATGTATTCAAATAATTCTGACGTCTGTCGGCCTCCATTTTGTAGCGCCACTTGACGTCCTGGTGTTACCATTGAGACACATTGGGACGTATCGATCCATTTGATAGACTGAAGAAGAAAGTATTATTAACAGTTTGGATCAAATATTAATGCAGGATCAAAAGGTTATTTTTTAAGCCACTGAAAGACGACGAAGCTCAGAGAGAAAAGGAAATTCTGATCCACGCCAGTAGATGGCAGTGATGTACATCTAAAGCCCAATGATGAGATAATAACACTTTATTTTTAGAAGTAATGCTTGTATCTTATTGGATAGATCAAATATTGTAACAAATGATTGTGTCACTGCTGAGTTTCCTGATAGAAACAGAGAAATTAAACTTGTGGTTCGTTGCTGCACAGAAATCCAGATTCAACGCGCCGCATCGTCATGGTGCGTCAGAGACCCAGATCCATGTTACTGCTGCATTATCTCTCAGTATATTCCCGGGCCTGTGAGGTCCGGTCCGGTCCGGTCCGGTTGGGTTTGAGGCCTGGACGTTCGGCAGGGCGGAGGGGGCGTGGCCAAAGAACGCGCCGACACTGAACTCTGGTTGCTCAGAAACCGAATAACATCAATGGCAAAATACACAGACAACAGCTGCACGGGTCAAAGGTCACAGAGCTGCATGAATGCTGCGTGTTTCTATGGATATATTTTGATTTATCTGCGGCGTTCAGCTGCAGGTGAGGCGCTGCGAGGCTAACGTCGCTAACAGGCTCCCCACATGCTGCTAACAAGACTTCATGTCGCGCAGCAAACATCTCACTGCACGACTCCACGATTTCCGCCGTGTTTCAGACTGCTGACTCACCCTGAGGATCTTTTCAACTGAGAAACGCCAGGAAATCATCTGTTAACCAGAATCAGGTGGTTTTCAGCTCGATTGGAGATTGAAGCTCATAAACTCAGGAATCCAACCTTTTCCCAATCAGTGGAAGCAGAACGCTTAGCGGGCCAAGTTCATAACACGCATCGGTGAAGGCTGCTGCTTCCTGTTTAGGATGAAGTCAGACGAAGAAGAGAGGTGCAGGAAGCTGCAGCTAGCATGAGCAGCTAGCATAAGCAGCTTATTCAGGGCCGGAGAGAGCGAGATTTATAGCAGCTAACAGGAAGGCTGAGGAAAGCCTGTTTAACATCTCAGGGGGAAGGAACAGAACATTAGAAATACAGAAACTCCTGATTTATTTCTGACAGCTATGCTAGCAGTGCTATCAGCTAACTTAACAAGCTAAAGTGGTTTAAAATGTCAACTTTGTACTAAATTTGTCTTAATTGCACACTGCAGAGCTCTCCATATGCAGACTAAGATAACTTCAAATAGTTTTATTTAAAAAACCAAACAACCCCCAGATATTTATTTATTATTAGTCCATTTAAATGACTCTAAAGTCCTCTCCCTCCATTTAATGTGACAGAATGTGAGACATCAGATTCCATGTCGCTGCTCTGAGTTGTTTCTACCTGCTGTGTAACTCTAGCTAACATCAAGGCTCCGGCTCACTTCGCTGAACTGACAAATCTCTCACATTCATCGCCACGCGCCGCCTTTGAAACACAAACCGCCGGCCTCGGCTCGCCACTTTCAAGTCCCCATCATGGCTCCACGTACCAAATGATCCTCCGGTTAAATGTTTACTGATTAGCACCAGTTCAGTCCCCATTTGACCCCGTTTGATCCTGTTCATCTGACGAGTTTCAGTCATTTTTTGCAGCAGGAAGAAACTTTGTCATGAAGTTTTCTGCTCTCCAAGTCGTTTCTCCAGCCTGTTGGTGTGAGCTCCTCATGTTTACTTGCTGCATGTCTGTGTTTGTCTCTGAGGTTCACAGGCGCGGCCATGGCGGCCATGGCGGCCATGGCGGCCATGCGGCGCGCGGCCGCTGACAGACTCCCTTTGATGAACAACAATTACAGCAAAGTAAAACAGCTCATCACACCGCGGAGCTGCGCCGCTTCAACCCGACCCAAACCATGTTCTGAGGGAAACATGGCGGCTGCAGCTCACACACGCAGGTCGCAACATTACCGCGCAGGTTCACACTCTGCAACATGCAGCAAATTCACATCTGCTTTTTAATTACAATTCGGCTGAAACAATTAATCAGATTAATTGTGATTAATCAAAAATAATTATCAGGTGGTTTAGTAATGAAGTAATCGCTAACTGGTGTATCCAGGCTGTAAAACTAATAGAAAATAAAAGCTGAAATCTTGATCCACGACTCCCTTGGAATCTGTTTCCTTTACAAATATGAGCAAAAAGTTGTCAAATCTTCACAACTTTTCACAAAAACAACTTGTGTTTACACTAAAAAACAAGCCCTATTAAAATCCTCCACGTGAATAATCCTTCTACCACTTCCGGTCATGTTTTTCAGGGTTTCCGCCAGTAGTAACTTCCTGTAGTTCATCACAACTGGTGTGATGCAAAAAAGACTTTCCGTTACTGATTTGTGAAATACAAACCACCTCGAACACTCTGAACAGCAAAACCTCTGCTCGGCCAATCAGAGCTCAGCTCCAGTCTGCTAAAATGGTTGCCAGCTGCTGTTTCCTCAGCATCTTCCAGCCAACAAACGTTGCTCGTTTCTGCATGAGAGAAACAATCTGAAATGTTTCTGTTGGATGGAAAGCGCTGATCAGCTGATCCCACGTGTTCGAAACCCACAGGAGTTTAGTAACTAAATGGAGAAATGAAAAGTGTTAAAAAGAGAAATAACACAGCAGTGTGTGTGTGTGTGTGTGGCAGGGGTTTCTGCACGTATATTGGTTTTCAGCAAGCTGTCACTCTGATCAAACTTCAGCCTGATAGCAGAGGCACCGCAAAACCGTCGCTGTTTGCACAAGAAACTCTCACAAACACACACACACACACACACGCACGCACACACACCACACACACACACACACACACACACACCACACGCACACACACACACACACACACACACACACGCACACACACACACACACACACACACGCTTTACCTGAAACACAGCAAAACATACCATGAATACACTTATGTGAAACATAACGCGCAGGAATGCAGCAACATTCTGCATGTGAGTACAAGCACAGACACACACACACACACACACACACACACACACACACACACACACACACACACACACACACACACACACACACACACACACACACACATACCTGATGCTTCACAATAAGATGCTTTTAAAAACATTTTTTGTTTTAAATTAGACAAACCAACAGTGGATAGTTGTAACTTGTGATGCTGCAGCATGGTAGTGGCAGCATTATGCTGTGGGAAACCTGCTGGAGGCTGCAGAAGAGCTGAGACTGGTGGAGAACATTATGGGATGGTGTAGGTCAGGGGGTCCAACGTATGGTGTGAGGGCCATTGGTGGCCCCTACGCTGAATGTGTGCGGCCCTTTGCTGCAGTTCAACAGTGATGCAAATGTTCATATTGGGGTCACTGCAGGTAGAACATAAACTGGAATCATTTTCTGCTAAACGATTTAAAAACAATAGAAAAACTCAGAAACATCTGAGCTTGAAAAAACAAAAAACTTTAAGATTTATCTTTAACTTTTATAGGAAAAAAAGGGACATTTTTGCATTTGAAAAATTTCTAATTTTTCAGAAAAACTGTTCCAGAAAAATAAACGTGGAAATTTTCAGACATGGAACATTTTTAAGTAATAATTCAGAAGCTTTCAGATTAATCTCAGAACATTTCTAGAACTTTCCATTTATGTTTTTTAATTTCTGAGATTAAGCTCAAAATTTGTGAGTTGTCAGGTGGAAATGTGTAATTTTTCCATGTATAATGGCTCTGATGCATCACAGGTGTTTGATTTTAACTGAGTTTCAATTTCTCAATCAGAAACTTTCAAAATAAAACATTTCTGCACCCAAGCCTGCTTTCAATTCATTTGATCAATTTGGCTAAATACAGGAAACATCAAGGACAATCCTGATCTTATTGATCAGAAATTAGTTAATTATTTTTTTCCCACTAAAAAATTGCTTTTACAAAAGTGAACTTGTTCTATAATAATTTACTTTGTTCAAAGTAAATTATTATATTTAAGGACATTTTCTTCTTTTTGATTCAATGAATTTGGCCAAAGTGACAAACAGTTTGGAAAGAGCAGGGGATGGTTTGGAATGGCCTAGTCAAAGTTCAGCCCTGAATCCTGCAGTAAAGTGATGCTATGAGATGAGGGAGCAGAAGATGTTTCTGCAGAGTTCTGACAGTTGCTGCATTTTCTTTCTAGTGAAAATGTTTTAAATTATCCAGTTTATAATTTAAATTTCAGTTCAGATTTAAATTTGTTTTTGTAACATGAAAAAAATGTAAAACAAAAGATCAAAACGAGTGAATATTTCTGCAAAGGATTTCAGGGGAGAAAGTAATTTATCAAAACGCAGCTGATATATGGAGCAACAGTCGTGCCTTAAACAACAAATAAAGTTTTTATGAAACTCAGATCAGAACCTGCAGCGTTTCTGAGAACAGAAGATTCTGGACTTTTCATGCTCGATTGCCTCGTTGTGGAGGAGCGCAGCGAATGGGTGGAGACATGAAGAGACAACGGGACAGTGAGCGAGGAAGAGGAGGGTGAGGAGGAAGAGGAGGGGCGCTGTGTGCTGAAGGACCGGCCGTCGGCTTTGATGACGGAGCCGCAGCAAAACAAAAGTTTCTAAACCTTCAAAAGAGAACTTTCTGCTCTCTTCAAACATGTCTTCACTAATTGCTGAGCCCGGTTCTGCCCTCTGCCGCACCAGGGTCCATTCAGCAACGGGTGGGGGAGGGGAGGGCGTTACAGAGGGACAATGCAGCCGCCGGCGTCAGTGACTAATCCCAACCCGAATGAGAAACTCCTTCAGAGAGAATCCCTAACTCGGTGTGTTTAGTTTTTAAAGTTCATCACTTGCAGACATGAACACCAGAGCTGTGCTGGAGCGCGCTCGGTCGGCCGCTGCCTCCTCAGGTCTAACCCAGCTGACCCCAATGGCCCCCAGAAGGAGCAGCGCCCCCTGCTGGCTACTCCCTCTGGTTCTGCAGCTCTTCTTCTGGACCAGCTTGAAACTTAAAAACTTTTCCAGGATGACTGAACTTGATCTCAAGGGACTTTGATAAAAAAAGCATGCCGCACTTTTCAGACGTTTTGAGAAGGCTCAATTAAAGCCTGGTTGATGTTGCATTAAAAGTTGCTGTGTCTTGACTTTAGAGGTGGAAAATGGCGAAAGTTTGTCTGATGGGAGAAGTGGCTCCTCAGGTCTGTTGGGTGAACTTCCTGTTGAGCGCGGAGCACGGCCGGCGGCGGAGCACGGCGCGGAGCACGGCGCGGGAACGGCGCGGAGAACGGCGCGGCAGCGGTGAAGCGGCGCGGCCTCCACTGGGCGGCCTGCTGACTGACAGATGGCTTCCAGCGAGCCACGGGTATTTAAGAGCCATTAGGGTCTGCCAGAGCTCCACTTGCTATGCAATCCAGAAAACACACACACACACACACACACACAACACACACACACACACACACACACACACACACACACACACACACACACACACACACACACACACACACACAGCCAGTGAAGCATGAAGGCAAACAGGAGGGAAAAAATGAGGAGCTGAATGATGATGAGGCACAAAACTAAAAAACAAAATGAAAGATGAAAAAATCTGGAAAAAAAAAACAACAAAACAACAAATGTGAAAAGAATCTGATGGTTTTCCAGAGATCACCTGTGTGTCAGGTAAGAATCGCTCCTTTGTTCAGCGCAGCAACTCTCTACCTGCCGGGTTTTATTCTGGACCTGCAGACAACTGCAGTGAGAAAAACTAAATCCTCCTTTGTTTATCGTTTACTGTGTGTGTGTGTGTGTGTGTGTGTGTGTGTGTGTGTGTGTGTGTGTGTGTGTGTGTGTGGTGTGTGTGTGTGAGTGAGCAAAAGGACAAATATTTTCTTGTCTGTCTTGTTGATATAATATAGCAAAGAGATTCACATCTGTGTGTTTATCAGCCAGAAAACAAGTCTGGAAACTTGACTGATTCTGTCTCACCCATCTGGACCTCCATCATCACACACACACACACACACACACACACACACACACCACACACACACACACACACACACACACACACACACACCGCACACACAACACAAACACACACACACGCGCACACGCACACACACACACACACCCGCACACACACACCCACACACACACACACCCGCACACAAACGCCACACACACACACACACACACACACACACGTTTACATCCAGCAGCAACATGAAGCAGAGCAGCCAAAACCTGTTAACATATTCACACCTGCTCTAAATATTTATTATAAGACGAGAAAAATCTGAAAAGTGTGGCCTGGATTTGTGTTCATCTTGCTTTACTTTAATAAAAATCATACGGCTTAAAAACAAAGTCAGATTTCAATCAAAATCTCACTTTTTGATTAAAGTCAGATTTTAATCAAAACAGGAAATATTTTCAAAAAGATGCAGTTTAAGAATTTTGGCTTCATTACAAGAATAAAGTTGTAAAATTAGCAAAATGTTTCTCACTAAAGTCCTTTCCAACCTTTGAGCAAAAACATTTGTCCCAGAATCAGAGAACTGAACTTCAGACCCGGTACCAATCAGGCTGTGGTCAGGCGCCCCTACTGGCCCACAAGGTACCGCCTGGAAGCAACAGTTAATTTGCCGAAACATGAGCTAACAGTTTGATGAGTTTAGTTAACTTACCAAACGATTGTGTTTAAAAATAATAATGGATAAGTGGGTTAAAGCCGGGAAAAACCGAAGAACCGGTGGAAAGAAAACAGGATCGTCGTTTACAAGAGATTTGATTCCTTTGAACGAGTCATTTAGTGGGAACTGTTTGTTTTTTACGACTGAGTGCTTATAATGCTCTGCTCACACGTCAACAGCTTTGTTTTTATTTAATCCAATTAAACTAAATACAATAGAGAAATAAAATAGCTAGAAATGGATGGATTATTGTTTTGGTTCCTCCAAAACTCGAACCAGTTTTTCTTTCCTTCTGCTTCTAAATTACAAATCGCCCTAAAATGATGTTAATGCACTTGGTTAAAGAGCAACTTTCTTTATTTGCATTGGAATAAAACTTTCATAATGTGTAAATAATTATAAAATGATTCTGACCTCCAGGTTCTCTGCACGCATTTTTCTACAATTAGCGAGACGCTGCAGAGCGAAACCTGAGCAGGCGGCCGGCGCTCGCATGAGAGGCTGAGTGACAGCGGCTTATTCGAGATTCATGCTATGTGTGTGTGTGTGTGTGTGTGTGTGTGTGTGTGTGTGTGTGTGTGTGTGTGTGTGTGTGTGTGTGTGTGTGTGTGTGTGTGAGAGAGAGCTAAAACCCTACGCCACCTCCACATCCTCCCAGTTAAGGTGAACATCTCAATTAAAGCCTGCAGAGCAGTGGAGGAACCAGGATGGCAGCGCAGGCCTGACGCGCGGCGGTGCGGTGCAGTGCGGCCGCGCGGCGGCGACGCGCAACCTGATCTGGCAGGAAGACAGCTGCAGCTCCACACATGCAGAAGAAAACTGGCATAAAGAAGCGCATGGTCTGCTTCCCACCAGCTCTAAAACAAAAGCAAAGCTAATTATTTAGCGAGCACAGAACGTTATGCGAACAGCATGCTAACCTGAGCTGTGTGACTTCCGGGTGTTAGCATGATTTAAATATCACTTTTAATCTGTAGATCCTGGACTCACTCAGGTACAAAACACATAATTCAGTTTTTGTTCAGCTCAAAGAGAAATGATTGCTGCTCCTGGATTGGCTGCTTTGCAAACGCTAGCCAATAGCATGCTACCTAGCATTGCCATTTGACACCTCTTCTTCCAAAGCTGCATTTCTTTCAAATATTTCAGATATTCTCTATAGAAAAATGACAAAATTGGTGAATTTTCAACACATACCAGCATAGGTCAATTTAAAAAACAAATAAATTGGTTTGTTCCTGGAATCGGATCGTTTTGCTCTCAATCAGTGAGTAAATTTCTCACTAATTGAGTGAGTAACTTAAAGTGTTTCTTCATCTGATGATCCAGTTCTACTGGATCCAGAACATCTGCTCCACCTTCAGCTGCTGTGGCTCCGAGTCAAACCAGCCTGTTCCCCTCCTGGCCTGTGGGGGCGCTGCACCAACAACCACTGCAGGAAACGACAAAAACCTCTGAAGACGCTGAGAGCAACTTCCTGCTTCACCAGATGAAACAAGATGGAGGCGTCAGAGTTTAGAGTTGGAGGATTTCTCTTTAGTTTTTGGCAAAAAGCTAATTTCCCCTGCTAATGCCAGTGTGTTTTTGTTGAATTTACCCAGAATGCCCTGCGCTGTTGTACTCTTCCTGCTTTTGGAGTGGTGACCCGGTGCACATTAACTGCCCCAAGTACTCTGAAACAGAGTTAGTGAAATTGAGTCTGTGTCATAAAGAATTAAATGATCATTTAAAGTTATAAATACAGATTTGAGACGTTTTAACCATGTTTAGCTTTTAGTTTCGTGAAGCGACTGGGATTGATGATTGTTGTGGTTTATAACCAGATTAACCAGTATGACCAATAAAAGCAAATAAGAGTAGATTTTTAATTTTCAACAGCTGTTGTTCTGATTAATGTTGGAGATGTTTTATGGGAACGGCGGCCATATTGGATCCTCACTGGGCCTCCAGATTGCTAGCATGTTTCCCTTTTAATTTTCCAACCCAAATGTTCCACATTAAGGGAGAAATCACTCATAAAGCTGCATCTTTAGGCCTGCAACCAGCTCCAAGAAGGAAATTTGCTACTTACAGCAAATTTCCTTCACTCTGGAGGAAAGGTGCTCAAAGTGAGGCGCCTCACAAACAGCGGAAAGAGTTGGATAGCTCAGCCAACCTGTAATCACACAACGTTAGCAGAGGAACGGCGAAACGTCTGGGAAAAACAGGAAACTCTGAAACATTCAAACAAATTAAAACAAGGAGGACGGTTTCTGGATACGGTCGGGTCAGGAACGGAGAGCCCAACGTTTCAGGACCAACAGGGGACAGCGCAGCACAGCAGGCGGGCGCAGGAGGAGGAAGTGCAACTGCATCCATCCGGATGTTTATCCATCCTTCATCAACAGCCTTTCCTCCTCTCTACTGTCATGTCTCTTTTTCCCAGAATGCACCTTGCTTTCTTATAGGTTGGGAACAGAAGACAAATGTCAACGGTCAATAATTTGGACTAAAACTTTTATCTGCAGATGTGTTTAACTGCAGTGGGTCATCGATTCATTAAATCTCAGGAAGGAGAATCATTCAGGTCTCAGGTTTTATGTCGTTGCCACAGGAAGTAGTTCAACTGAACTGAAACTGAAAATGTCTACATTATTATTTTAAAGGGGGAGCGTTCTGTGTTTTCCGGGCGTAGTCATTTTATAACACAGTCCTGTTTTGTTCCTCTGTCACTTTAAAAGCTCCTGCTCTTTCTGAAGCTCCGCCTCCAGGAAGTCATCCAACATGGCTCCTCTGTTAACCCTTTAACATTTTAATGCTCTGAGCAGCAGCTCCTACAATGAGCTCAGCAGCTGTTTGCTAATTGCTGCTGGCTAGTCTGAAGGAGCTGAGTGGGGGGAGGAGCTGCAACTGAAGGCGGGGCTAAGTCCGCCCAGGCGTTCAGCACCTGGATGGTTGTCATGGAGACTGAAGGATTTCTCAAACATGACAAAAGTCAAAGTAACGCTGCAGGTTTGGGAATAACTTATAACCAGATTTTTTATGAGGTACTGACCCTTTATTGACTGATGGTCTAAAGTCGTTTGGATTTTTTCGGCCATGTTGGTCAAAATGACAGATGATGAAAACTCAGTCGCGTCTTCAACTCTGCGGCTGTTTGTGTCCAACAGGAGACAGATTGTTGTTTCTGTTGTTTAATTAAACCTGCTGCTTGTCTCAGGCTCCACCCACCGACACCAGCAGGGTGTGTGTGTGTGTGTGGGTGTGTGTGTGTGTGTGTGTGTGGGTGTGTGTGTGTGTGTGTGTGTGTGAATGAAAGGGACACGAAGGAGGCTGTGGGGGGGTGGCAGTTGCCTGGATGACCTCAGCGGCAGCTGTTCCCCCCCGTGTGGCTTTGAAGTTCAGTTCAGCGCCGATGAAGCTTTGAATCACATACAGATTCTGATTACTGCCCTGCATGAAAGCAGATCATCTGCTGGCGCCGCGCCACCTCACCGCTCTCTGCTCCAAACGTTTACATCTACATCACCTCAATCATTCTGTCTCACTCTGAAACACAAAGCTCATCACACCGCCGTCGGGTCAAATAAAGCCTGGAGAACAGAGGAACGGCGGCCGAACGTCTTCCTGCCGCAGCGTTTTCCTGCTGTGTTTGAAGCACCGCCGGAGATGCCTCGCTCTGATTCTGGGGGACGCTTCGCAGCTCTAATCTCTCTGCTGGCTGAAACCTGACACACACACACACACACACACACACACACACACACACACACACACACACACACACACACACACACACACACACACACACACACACACACACACACACTGCAGCGGTCCATGACACAATGTCCTTCTGCAGGTATGTTGTTTACATGGACGTGTTGAGGAAAGCGGCTATTTAAGGCAGCGACAGAAAAGAAAACACACCTGTGCCGGAGCTGTCGACACGGCAACGGGCCGGACTAGAACTCCACAGAACTACAGGGACGGGTCCAAGCTGTTAGCCAAAACATGCAACAGCCCCCAAATTGTGTTAGCTTAGCTTCGTTATAGCGTTAGCTTAGCCTTTTTACAGTATTAGTTTAGAGTCTTTACAGGGTCAGCTTAGCCTCTTTACAGCATTAGCTTAGCTTCCTTACAGCATTAGCTTAGCGTCTTTACACTGTTAGCTTAGCGTCTTTACACTGTTAGCTTAGCGTCTTTACACTGTTAGCTTAGCATCTTTACAGCGTTAGCTTAACCTCTTTACACTGTTAGCTTAGCGTCTTTACACTGTTAGCTTAGCGTCTTTACAACGTTAGCTTAGCCTCTTTACACTGTTAGCTTAGCGTCTTCACAGTTTTAATAATCAATTAATTATGATCAATTAAAATAAAAATCATTTCATTAGTATGATTTATTATTTTTCTGGATGATAAAAACCTTCAGAAATTATTTTTACTCTGATGGTCGAAATGATGCAGGAATAAAGATGTAATTTTATTAGAACTCCAACAACTTAAAATGAGAAATGTTGAGCAACTTTTGAAGTTATGCTTTGGTCTCGGCTTTAATATTTCATATAAATGTTTCATCTTTTAACGTCAGCATGAAGTTACATCAGATTCTGAAAACTTTTCTCATTAAAATAAATTTTTTTCTGGTAAATTTTTTTTTACCAGAAATATTTTATTTTTTTTATTCTGCCAGTTTAAATATAAATTCGCAAAGCCTCAGTCACAAAATGCAAAGGCAGGATGATAGAAATAAAATCCTCTCTTTGGACAATATTTTTGGCATTTGTAATTTAATTTTTAAAGAAGAAAGCAAGAGCAAGAAAAAATAGATTAAAATCATAAGTCAGACTTGGTATGAAAAGATCTGAGGTTTTGTTTTCAAGATCGCTGAGCTGTTTGGAGTCGCTGTGAGGCTTTCAGACCTCAGTGTACAGCATGGTGGTGGCAGCATCATGCTGTGAGTCAGAGATATTGGTGCTCACACCCAGAAAACAACAGACCAAATTCTGCAGGATTCAGTAAATGTGAGGCAAGAAAGATACATTTAAAAGAAAAGCTAAAACAAAAGGACGAGCTGCGCTACTCAACAATAAAATGATTAAAACATCTCAACAATCTCAGCGATTTTTCGATAAAAACATAAACCAGCTTCTCCGTTTCATCTGAAATCATGATTGGCTTTGCGCTCACCGATGACAATCAGTGTGTAGTTGATGTTGACGCTGCCAAAGCCGTTGGTGGCCTTGCAGACGTAGGTGCCGGCGTCCTCCGTCTCCACTTCCTTGATGCGCAGG
This sequence comes from Poeciliopsis prolifica, assembly GCF_027474105.1. Classification (NCBI taxonomy): domain Eukaryota; kingdom Metazoa; phylum Chordata; class Actinopteri; order Cyprinodontiformes; family Poeciliidae; genus Poeciliopsis; species Poeciliopsis prolifica. The sequence goes on from NW_026562483.1 coordinate 317,019, forward strand.
CTGTGCTGCAGCACGCGGAACCGGGTCCAGCCGCTGTGGATGTGTCGGCCGTCTTTGGTCCACATCATGAGCGGCGGCGGGTCGCCCTCCACGGGGCACGCCAGCTTGGCGGTGCGACCGAGACGGACGCTCTGACGATGGGCCACCTTCCCCGCCACCCTGGGAGGACCTGCAGCAGAAGAAGAACAAAAAACCTTAGCCGCTGAGGGAAATTCAAGATGGACGCCAATTTTCAAAATGGTCATAAAAATAAATGTATTTATCCCTGAGGAATACATTGGGAATACATCTGGACCTGTAGAAATCATGTTTACAGATTATTTTTGAACATTTCAAGATGGCCACCGTGGTTGTCATAGCAGCAAATTAATTGCTGCTCTAAAATCACCAGTTAGACAAATCATAGCTTACATATTTTGAACTGAAGAAATCATACTTTTGGTCTTCTGGTTTCTGTTTTTTTTTTTCTGGCGGACATTTTG